>NC_072738.1:137256734-137503234 GCF_026930045.1 Uloborus diversus
AATTTCTGCCAGTAACATACCTTACAAAAAGCAGTAACGTCTTTCGCTAAAACTCAGTAGCCTGCCTGAAATTCTTCCGGAAGCTTCCTAAAAAAATTCAGAAATCTTCCCGTTTGAAGCCAGTCAAGGACGTAGCCAAGGGGGGGGGGGGGGTCCATGGGGTCCGGACCCCCCCCCCCCCCCTTTCCGAAAGACCACTGTCTGCTTCTTCTCGGTTGTTGCACCTCACAACAACAAAAATTTTCCAAAGAGAGAAATTTTATGAAACCCGGTATTTTCCCCTTAAATATTCCCATTTATCGACAATTTTCCCGCGTCCGAGTCAATTCAGAACACGAGAACCTCGTGAAATAACTGCGGGTTCCCAGTTGCCGCCGGTCTCTTCCTGTGACGCGAAGAATCCGTCCGAAAACGACGAATTTCCAATTCAACCCAACTGGGTTGTGACCTTGATATTCGGCCCCTCTCCCTCAGCATACCACATTGCCATCGGCAAAGTAATTGAAAACAAACATTCCCCAGTCTCATTGGGGTGGTTTTCTTTCTTTCTTTTCGTTTTGACTCTTTTCCCGTTTGGACTTGATTTCCTAGACACATGCTGCACGAAGGACAGCCAGAGTGAGGTGCATCCCTGGTGAATTAGTAATTGAAATTCCTATTATTTTCTGTTTTAACACACAGTTTTTTTCTACCACGCGCTTATAGGAAACATATCTTGAACAAAATTGTAATCAGAAGAAAATTAAGTGTACATAAACTAGGTAAGTTGTAGTGTTTCCTTTTAAAGTTTTCTTAACAATACGAGCAATTTATGTGTTAATATGTTTTCCCATTTAAAAACTAAGTTCCGACAGCAACGAAAAAAAAAATTCTACACATTTCGTGTGATTGAGGATGAGAAAAAATAAATATTAATTATTAATTTATTTTTGAAGTTTATATTTTTGGTATGATTTATTTCAGATTCATTTTATATTTTGATTAATAATCTTATTTAAACTTTTAGTTTATTTTTAACAATAATAGATTACTTATCTCCCCGGAAGCTTACAACTTTTAAACTGTAATCCTGAAAAGTTTGTTTTTTTTTTTTTTTTTTTTGAACATAAGTGAATAAATAAATTTGAAGTTGATGCAACGAAATTACTTTTCGCTGTCTCAAAATTTTATGAAGCGAAGAATGAAATTGAAAATTACTTGAATATTTTACTGTAATCAGTTTACAAGTTCGGCCATATTAACACATGTAATTTTAAAAGTAATTATTAGAAATTCGTACTTTTAAATCTTACTGAAATGTGAGTCTATGGTCCCAAGAGAAGAGCAGCTAGTCATTTTTAACTGAAGAAAAAAATCTTTCTTCGATGTTGTTCCGTTTTTCAAGAAAAGCATATTTGTATTTGTTTCATTGGAATAAATTTTCTGATTAGTATTTACCGCCTTTTTACTGAGGAATTATTTAATAAGCGTCTATGCATCCATCATTCGTAAATTGCGAAGGTAGTATTAAACGTAACAAAAAACGGACATGTGCATTTAACTATAAAATTACTAGGCGAAAGTTTCTGCTATTTACTGCGCATATAATTAAAAAAAGGTCAATGCGAGGTACATTTTCTTGTGTTTTTCACGTCTATATTAGATTTTTTTTAACTCTTAATTTCTTCAAGTTAAAATTATTTGCTATTTCTTGCAATAGAATATCTTTTACTAACATCACATAAAAGAAAGAAAAAAAAAGTCAATACCTACGTTATAAAATATGATATGCTTTCGAGAATACATGATGATTACAAAATCGCTCCTAGAATGGAAGTTATACCAATTTGAAAATGAAAGAATCAGAAGTGTTATTATTGTTAGATGAATTTTGGAAGGTAGATTTAAATCATTACTGGATTTTTAACCACAATCATTCTAAGATTTTTTTTACAAAAGATTGTCTTTAGGCTTTTGAACATCAGATGACTGTTGAGCAAAAAATTTACAAACTGAGGCTATAAGAAACCTATAAGTTTTGATTTCAAAATTTGGCTAGCTTTATGCATATTACATATTGTTGAAAATGTATCTAATTTAATGCTACTGTATTATCGCAATCGCAAACGGGACGAAGATTACCTTAATGATCAAAATTTGACGTTTGACTAAAAATCATGAAATTTTCGAGTCGAACACTTGCTTACTGCTAATAAAGACAGTAAAGTAACCAGGTTATAATCAAATATTGACCCGATAATTCGTAATAGAGTATATTGCCATTTACCCTGTAATTGTTTACAATTATATTTTTAATTTGAAAAAGACTGATTTGTACAGAAGTTTTTTTGTATTGACAGAATAAACTTAACTCGTGTTTGGTGGTGAGATCGGTGGGTGCGATGCCTCCTCTTGATCTTTTAAATGAAATATCAAATTGAAAACATCAGAGGAAAATCGCCAATAATGTTTAAATCATTCATGACCTTATAAAAAACATTTATAAAAAGCAATCATTTGCATTTTTTCCAAAATGTTGTTAAAATAAAAATACATAGATGCTTAATTTCATTCACCATACATTCCATTACTCGACAGGTAAAAGATCTCTCAGGTATTCGTTTGAATTGACAAAATTAAACCCCTAGTGCAGTTTCGCACCAAAGAGAGCTCAAGTGTCTCCATCTGGTGGAAACTCGGCATCGAAATTTCCTGTGCAGTCACATCCGCGCCTTAATGGTAGCATTTGAAAGACTAGATGCCATATCGGTGGTTCGCACTAGATCCGAAAAGGCTAAAGCCTCTAACGAAGCCCCATTAGAAAGAAAAAAAAATACCATAACGGATCCTAAGATAGCTTATTTTACCAATTCGTTTTGCAAAAAAATAATAATAACGATTTAAAAAAAAACGGCAATACGCATTTTTTTTTTTTTTTTAATGATTGCATCAAAGGAAGTCTCCATCCATCAAAGAGTTAATAGTTTGTTCAAGTTTTTAAATGATGGTTAGAAATGATAATTAGAAAACGGATAAAATTAGAAACTTCATTCAATTTCGTATAATCAAAAGAATGTTATAAAGTAGATAAATAAAGAACTAGTTCAAGCTTTTTAAATGAAACCTTGCTAATATTTTCGTCGAGAGGGTGGTTGAATTTTGCCAGAAATCTTGTTCAAATCGGACAGGGTGGCGGAATTACGTTATATTGCATTCATAGTTATACATTCGACTCGATAGATATAGATTTCTTTATTTTTTTTCAAATAAAATGATTTGTACATATTTTGTTTAAATATATTACAAAGCTTTAATATTTTATTAAACTATTACCTGCGTTTTCCAAGTAATCCATAGAACAGTTTTCGTTTTCCGATTTTCTTTTATTGTGAACTTTTTATTAATAGGAATTATATCACTCATTTTCAAAGCATCAGAACAGAGGATGCTTATGTGATGGAATTTTTCTATCCATGTATGAAAACTTAGTATGGGAAAACTTTTAGTTTAATGTTAATTTTATAAACTGACAATAATTTTTTTGCCACTTAATGTAAATTTTTTGTTAAATATTTTTTTAATAAATGCTCTATCAATTTCAATTATTTAATTAATTTTAGTTAATTATCATATTTTAATAATTAGTTTTAATTGGATTTATTTTTTAACGTAAATATGAGCTACTAATTTTGCTTTAGCATGCCTCTTCTTTTGAAGTTCGTGAAACCTTGGACCCCCCCCTTAACAAAGTTCTAGCTACGTGCCTCAGCCAGTCGTGTATCTGGAACTTAAGTGTAAACGTTAACAGATATCATATAACAGCTTGGCACCTTCCTGATTCATTAAGAAAGTTCCATAAGCAACATTGCAAACATGGCCAAAACTGCAAATGCGTATCGAGAATTTTAATCGCTCGCAGTTCTTGCAAAGCAACGTAGTCCATACTTATTCGCTCCCTTTGGGAGTTTAATTAGCATGGACGAGCCGCAATCGAACTGAAGCCAATACGCTTTATTAATACGTTCAGTTAATCTTTAAACTGGGAGCTAAAAATATTTATCACAACAGTGAAAATTCTGCATTCGTAAAACTTGTAGCAATTCAGGAAACTTTTTGACAATGATACTTGATTTTTCCAGGAAGTGGGATAAAAACCATTGAAATCCCGAAACGTGACACGGAAATACTCAGTAACGTTTCGGAATTTTTTTACAGTGTGGTTGGTGCTGCTATACAGAATGATTTAGAAACACTTTTCAATGAAGCTTACCAAGGACGTTTATCTTAAAGCGCGTTTTACACAAAACTTGAAAATGTCCCCCTACATCCCTTTGCTTCTCACTGCCTCATATTAGAAATGTTTTTTTTTGTAAAAATCCGTTAATTGAAATAAATTGAAATTGAAATCAAAATGTATGTAATACTAAATGTCGGACATATGTGCTATAACTACTTTGAAGAATATTTGTACTTAATCAAGTAGTCATTTCAAGCACAAGAATGTTATTATCTAAGAAATTATACGTTGTTTTCTAGTAATCTAATTTGTATTTTTAGTTGCCATCCAAATTGCGTACATCACCTAAAATTTTTAATGTTGTGTTCCGCGTCTTAGGACTTTTCTGTTCTTCGTGAAAGCTTAAATAATTGTTTAGATTTGGATTTTTAAAAAAGTCACAACTTCAGTGCAAAAAAAGGTGTCAAAAAAAGGGGGGGGGGAGAGATTTCATGTCTTTTAATCATAATGATTTAAATTAAGGTTATAATTTTCTTTTATGTAGAAACCTACGTTTGGTCACATGAAATGAAAGTAAAACAGAAAATATTTAAGAAAAAAATCTTCCTAAAATGTCGTAAGGTTTCTGCAAATAAGCTGACTTACCATTATTTATGGACAAAAGAACATTTTTAAAAATTAATGTTCATCAGTTTTAAGCATAATTTTGGAGATTTAATCATTAAATATGTTTGACTTGGTATCTACACTTCGCTTTGAGTTCCACATAATTTCAAAACTTTAAAGAACATAAATTCAGCTTTGAAAACTAAAAGTGTACTCTTCACAACAAATGAAAGAATCTTACCTAGCTGGCGGTCGAAAACTTTCCCAGATGAAAGACCAAGTTTGTGGGGGGGGGGGGGGAAACAGACCGTAATGCGATATGAAATGTCCCCCGAGGCAACTGAGGCTTAGGAAACTGGAAAATGGTCTTGTTGTCCTGAAAGTTTTCGACCTTGAAGAAAGTATTATAGTTTTAAATCTTTGGCAATTTTCTTTATAATTTACTGCATTTCAGAAGATAAAAGATTGTCAGACAGATATTAGAAATTGTGGGAAGAAGTCTTAAAAAGTTTTCCCTAGGCTCTTTTAGCATATTTACTTTGAACTATTTTAAATAATGATACATTTTTGTTTTATAAGCTCACTGAAAAATATTTTGTCGTTTGATTTAAAATACGAATGCTATGACACTTTCAAAATGCAAAATAGCCGCAACACATAACTTTGAGAATTTTTTTCAACACTTATTTGTAACATATATGAATACTTTGAAATTCTTTAAAATATTAAATCTTTGAAAATTCTGTTGACTGTTAAAAACATACACTGTAAAAACGATTCAGAAACGTTCCTGGAAATTAATAGGCAGCTGATGTGCCCAATTTCTGCCAGTAAAATATCTTGCAAAAACCAGGAACGGTTTCGCTTAAATTTAGTGACCTTCCTGAAAAATCCAGAAATATTTCCATTTAAATCCAGTCGCGTCCTCTGAAACTTCAGAGTAATCTTAGGTGGGCATAATATAACGGCTGGACACTTTCCTGAGTTATCCTGACAGTTCCAAAAGCAGTATTGCAAGCATGGCCAAAGCTAAGACAGAATTGCCATTAAGTATTTCACTTGATTACAACTCTGGTTCGCTCCCTTTGGGAGTCTGGCAAAGCTACGTAGTCCATACTGATTCGCTCCCTTTGGGAGTTTAATCGGCATGGACGGGCCGTAACCGACCTAAAGCCGATACGCCTTATTAATACTCTCAGTTAATCTTTAAACTGGTAGCTAAACATATTTTTTACAACAGAGAGAAGTCTGCATTCGGAAAACTTGTCGCAGTTCAGGAAACTTTTTGACAATGATACTTGATATGTCCAGGAAATGGATAAAAACCATTGAATTCGCGAAACGTGACACGGAAATACTCAGTAACGTTTCGGAATAGTTTTTACAGTGTACTGCAAATTCCCAGTACACGTTAGAAACACGCTTGGAACACTTTATTTCAGAAAAAATGTTCGAGCTGCCTGAATGTAAGCTAAAATATGTTTCGAGTGAGCACTGTCAAAAAAGAAGTCCGCTGAAATCTGTTACAAATGTGCCCCGGCAAGCATGTTTGTTAAATTCAAATTTGAGAACATATTGGGAACAATTCAGTCACACCTGTAAAATCATAACGTTTTTTTTTTTTTTTTCGGGGTAAAAATGTAATTGAAGCATTGCTTTTCACCTGCACTGTAAAAAAATTGCAAAACGTCACTGATTATTTTCATGAAACGTTTCGGGATTCATCTTTTTCCCAGGTAAATCAAGTATCTTTGTTAAAAAGTTTCCTGAATTGTTACAAATTGCACGAATACAGACATCTCACTGTTGTAAAAATATTTTTAGCTCCCAGTTTAAAAAATACCTGTACGTGTTTGTCAAGAGCATCGGCATCAGTTCAATTACGGCCCGTCAAGATTGAGTACGATCTCTATGAGCGCGAATAAGTCTCTGGATTTCGCAGCTCTGTAAGTAATTGAAGGCCAGTTGAATTCTGTCTTAGCTTTGGCCACGGTTGCAGTTATGTTTCTGGAGCTTTCTTTGTATCTCGGAAAAGTGTCAAGCTATTATATTGAACCTTCTTAAGTTTTCTTTGAATGTTCCACAGACATGACTGTCTTTTACTCCAAAGAGATTTCGGAATTTTTCGGAAAGATTTTAGGACAGTTTTAGGAATGTTGCTGAATTTTAGAGGAAAACATTCCTGTTTTTTGCAAAATATGTCACTTGCAGAAATTGGGCACATTATCTGTCTATTATTTTCCTGGAACGTTTCTGAATTTTTTTTATAGTGTATGAGTCAAAAGAAATCACTTAATATGATTCAATACTAGATAGTTTACTGCAATGAGAATCGACTTCGTCTGGCGCCGTTATGGCCGTTGAAAAGGAAGGTCTTACCTCGGCGAAATCCGTCCATTCCCACGCGCGGGTTGATAGTTGCCCCGCAAGATTGCTGTAAAGGTTATAGCAAAGATACTGGCAAACTCAAAGGGTAATTCCATTAGCGCTGTAAAATGTGTCCTAAATAGTGCTCTAACAGAAGGGACATGCATCAGTAAAATTTCGTGAAATGAGTTCCTAAAAGTGTTTTGAATCAAATAACGGTTATTTAAAGTTTTTTTAGAAGTGTTATGAAAACTTCCAAATCGTTAGCTTTAATAAAAGTATTCTCTAAAAAAAGAACAAGTGACAGTGCTTTAAAAGTGTCGGGAGCACAATTTACTACGCTGAAAAATTGTATATGTAGTTTAGTGCAAAATGTAGCATTCAAATACTAAGCCCGCGATTGTCACTTTCTGATTAAAGTAGCATGAATAAAAGATAATTAAAACTAAATTATTGATATGCAATTATTTCAAACAATATGTAGGATTTTCATAAAGTCTTGCACTGGTAAGGAAAATTTATATTAAAAAAATATTCTAGATTTATACAAAATTCTGTATTATTTGGATCCTTATCTCATCTGTTTTTTTTTTTTCCCCCAATGGTATATTAGCCAGAGCGTACATTCGATATTAGCGAAATATCGGAAACTGAAGATGCCGTCTTTGAAAGGAAAAAACAATCCTATATGAGTATTTTGAGGGTCAAGCCCCCCCCCCCCCCCGAATCTATGGCTTTAACAAATATTGCTAATTTTAATAGGACAGTTTATATAATGTAAGGGCTATTATGACCCCCCCCCCCTTCCTCCACGCAGGTTGTAAATTCTGGTCGCGCTGACACATGGCATAAAGTTGAAATTAGTCTAAATCTTCTACGAACTGCAAAGGTGCTTATGTAGAAGTCATTTTATCGTTGTGAGAAAACAAATATTTCGAGATTAGGATCAAAATGAAAAAAATAATATGTTTAAATCTGAATTAATATTTTTACTAAATTCTCTTCATCAGTGTAAGTTTTTATTAACACACTGTATTTAAATGAGAGAGTAATAATCAACTTTAGGATTATTTTATAAAAAGTTAAAATTATATGTACTATTAAAATCTGTGAGCGCATGTTTGTCTGGCTGTCAGTAACCCTATCTCTTTCAGATTGTAAGTGAAGAGCTTTCATATGGTACTTCTTGATAATTTCAATTCATTGACACCCTCATATATATAATAGCCAGTGAACGAGTAACGCTGACGGCATTCACAATGAAACTCGTGCCGCGGCATGATAATTTGATCAAATTTTTTGGTAATGTTTTACATGCAGGAAAATGCTTTATTTTGACAGGGCTGAGCTGGATCCGACAACTTAACTGTTTTACTGGTAAGACTGATTTTAGGAGAATGAAGAAATGTTAAAATTGTCAACACTGAACGTTATATACTGGAGTTTAGAGTTAATCCACAGGAGTTATGGTTACAATTTCAACCATCAAAATATCACCAAACTAGCAATGGCTTCGTTCAAATTTAGAAGCAATTTTCCACCCGTCATATCTCGACGGGCGATTTTCTAGTCCTTGCAATAATGATGCACTTTTAAGTGATCCATTAGGCGAGTCTATTGCTGGTGCATCAGCAATAGTCCCATCATTCACTGTGAAAACGATTCAGAAATGCTGCTGGAAAATAATAGGCAGCTGATGTGCCCAATTTCTACCAGTAACATATCTCGCAAAATCCAGGAACATTTCCCGCTAAAATTCAGTAACCTTCCTGAAAAATCCTGAAATCTTCCCGTTCAAATCCAGTCGTGTCTCTGGAACTTGAGTAATCTTAGGTAGGGATAATGTAACAGAAAGGCACCTTCCTGCTTTATCAAGAAATTTCCAAAAGCAGTATTGCAAGCATGGCCAAAATTGAGAATTGCAAGTAAGTATCAAACATCTCGCTTGATTTCAATTCTTACAAAGCTAAGTAGACCATACTTATTCGCTCCCTTTGGGAGTTGAATCAGCATGGACGAGACGTAGCTGAACTGAAGCCGATACACCCTATAAATACCCTCAGTTAATCTTTAAACTGGGAACTAAAAATATTTTTTCAACAGACAGGTATCTGCATTCGGACAACTTGTCGCAATTCAGGAAACTTTTTGACAATGATACTTGATATGTCCAGGAAATGGATAAACACTATTGAAATCCCGAAACGTTACATGGAAATACTTAGTAACGTGTCGGATTTTTTTTTACCGTGTTGGAGCAAAGATATAAATTCAAGATTTCTTTCTTTCTTTTTTTTTTTTTCAAACTACGGTACGCTTTTAAGGATTTTGTGAATAAATGATGACACACGAAGATTCAAACAATGATAGATAAATCCTTTTATAACTGAATGGGGTCGTTTCCAAAATTTTAGAAGTATTTTTTTCTGAAAGAGCATGCTTAAGAACATAGAATCTGACCATTTATTAAATAATTTCTTTAGGTTTAATATTTTTTAAAAAAATACTTAAATCGGTGCTCTTTTATCGTTTAACGCGCTTTTGCCAATGACATCACAAATGATGAAATGCCATTCAGTGTTGCCATTCACGGTCCAAAATATTTAATTCGCATCTTTACTCTCGTGTATTGGCAACGATATGGTTGATAGTAAGCGTAGAGTGCAATTGTAATTCGCTTCTTGATTATCATAACGTGAAAATGCGGTAGAAAGATGCGCCACACAGTTCATCATTTGTGACGTCATAAAGACCACGCCTTGTTTGAAGAATCGGACATTTTAGAAAAATTAATTAAAAATAACTGTTGGGAAAATTAAAGTATTTTCTGAGTCCATGTCATTTTTTTTTTTTTTTTTTTTTTTTGCTTATTCCATCAATTTTCGTGACAAAAAGTTCTACTTTTGGCTAAAGGAAACAACCCCATTCTTCAAAACATTTATTATAACTGACTTGATGTTATTAAGCTGCTTATTTCTGGTACATTTACCTTAATACTTTTTTTGAAAAACCTTCATTTTTTCATTTCAAAAGTTATTATATTATCCATTGTCTCGGAATGGAGAAAAAGCAATAAGCTATTCCACGAAAAGATGTTTTGCCCAGTTTATGTTTTCGTTTCAGCAGTGAAACATTCCGACAAACAAAAAAAGAAAAACTCATTGACGGAAAACGTGTGTTTACAATAAAACGCGTTCGGATTTCTTCAAATCTTTTTTGAATCTATATAAATTAACATAGAAATGCAATTCCATTTTCTCGGATCTTTCAAAATCATAAAATGGTTTCTTTTAAAACAGAGTGGAAGAAACAAACAAACAAAAAAACTTATTCAGAGGGGTTCTTAAACACGAAGCATTTTTATCAGATTTCTTGGGCATTTCTCTTTTTGTTAGCAAAGAAAATTCGACGAAATGTCTGGATTCGTATTCTAAATTTGTAGCTATTTGTTATCCATTACGAGCAGCTGAATAAACATTTCCAGGAATATCGAAATCCTTCACTCTTTGTTTTCGATTAATTTATCACAAAATGCTCTGCTTTGAAGTGTAATTTTTTTTTCTTTTTCTTTTTCGAGTAATCAAGTTTTCAAACTGATTACCTCTTGTCGTGACTACGTGTTATTTTGTTTGTTTTATGATTGGAAGAAAGTGAATCATATGATCCCTTGCTTTATTTGACGAGTGAACCATAGGTATAGGATGTCGTGTTACTAGATATGGGCCCATGGATACGGTAGATATAGTAATTAATTATGAGATATTGTTCTTTGAATCATACCTAACTCAAGAAGTTCCTGCAATATCGAAAATCTTTACATTCAGTTTTCCTTTAATTTATCACAGTATGCTCTACTGTACAATGTTATTTTTTATGACAACAATTTATAGGTAACACTAAGAGCTATTATTGAAGAGCTATTTGGCTGCAAGAAAAGGGGCAAAGCTACCTCTATGATATAAAATTGCTTTAATAGTATTAAATTGTTTGTTAGTTTATTATCTATTGTTTTTACTTTTTTTTCTAGTTTTTAACTTGAAATAATAATTTTTTTTTTTTTTTTTTTTTTTTTGTAAGTAAATAACGCCCCCAGGATGAAGTCTCCTGCAGACAGGGTTCAAGTCTCCTTGTACAAGGAAGACTTGATAATTTTACCAAGTTTTGGCTTTTCCTAAAAATATTTTATCCTAATAAATAAATTTTTAAAACGACATAGCATTTTGAAAGGAAAAGAACGTTTTAAATATGTAACTTTAGATGCTCCATTGAATCAAACAAAAGTTATAAGCTCCAACAAAAAAGGGCATCAACCGTCCCCAGTCTCACTTAAATGTTTTTTTTTAACTAAATAAAAATTAAAATTATCATACATGTGTCACATAGCATTAAAATACTCCTTTATATTGCAAACTTTATGATTAGCATAACAGTAAGTCGGGCAAGTAGTATCAAAAAGCGAAAAGCCCAGACTACAGGAATAGGCTAATTAAAAATTTTTTTGAAGCATTTCGCCTCAACGGTATGGGTATGGGTATGGAATAGGTATGGAATAGGTATACCCCTGGTATGGGTATGGAATAGGTATGGAATAGGTATACCCCTAGTATGGGTATGGAATAGGTATGGAATAGGTATACCCCTGGTATGGGTACGGAATAGAGTATAATAATGTCGGAAAAATTATTTCAAAATGTTGTTCGCGCAAAAGCTCACGACAATTTGAATATTGGTAAAATATGACATTTTCCATGTTTTGGCCATATGTAACTGAAAGCACATTGAACTTGCCACAAAAATTTATACTTTTTAGTGCTTATACTTGCCTTTCAAATGACAATACGTTTTCCGTGGAAACTGAAAGGTACAAGCTGTTTCTAGACCTCAAAAATGCTAGAAAACGTCGAAAATGCCACTTTTTTGTGACCTTCATTGACCTAGGGGCAACTAGTTGCCGAAAATTTATCGTTTATTATATAAAGTTAGACCTTTCTATATTTAATGCATAAAAAAAATTTGGAGGTAAATGGTTTTGGAAAAGAGTTGTGGCACATAGCAATTTCTGTGTCTCAAAAATCCGCTTAATTTTTAATACAGCACACAAGCCTTTAGGTGCTCGTAGAAACTGAAGAACTCAACTTTTAAACGAAAAATTCTGGATTTGGTGTTTTAATAAGATGAATAACAATTGGTATCTTTTTGAAAAATAAATCAAAGATGGCATGAATCACCTCACAATGCTACGCGTGAGTTTCTCAAATTTTTTCTCTTAAATCTTATAAGAACTTATTATTTTCAAGAAAACAGTCGTAAAAGGACCTAAAAATTACATTAACAAAGGTGTTGTACAATATACGCTTTTTTTTATCTCGAATTTTGAAAATTGTAGCCCGGAAACACCACGGGCGCGAGAAATAGGAGACGGTAGCTGAATCCATGATTTTGACGGGAGCGAGCGAGAAAGAATTTAACAACTTTGAGTGGTAAAAGAAATTTTATTCTACTCGATTTTTTGCGATTATCAGTTTTGCATATTATCTGAAACCAAATAAACTCTAGGTAATTATCTAATTAAAAAGCAAATTACTGCCTTTAATGTTTTGCGTCATTACACTATTTGTGGTTTATTAGTAAAGCGGTAAGCACAATATATGATTATTTAATAAACACGATGGGAAAACGTTTGGAAATAAATTTTGCTTAAAATTTTGAAATTTACTCTGGAAGGTATACCTCTCGTATATCATTGTCCAAATATAACAGTAAATCTTATTCGAGAACTGCCAGCCAATCTTATCTCATCGATTTTTGTTTTTGTAGCGGATTTGGACAGAGAACTCAAATGAAACACGGTATAAACTGAGAAAGGGTTGATCGATCGTTTCTCTCACCTGCTTCATTGAAGCTACCTGGAGAGACTAAGGAATGAAAGATGCATTGGATTTAATATAAGTGCTGCCAATTTTTTTTTCCAAACACTGAGAACTGACGGTTTTAACTCTATCCTCTGAAGGAAATAAATATGCTTTGCATTTTCCAAGATTTTTACTATAGTGTGGTTTTGTCCTTTTCTAATCATTTCAGAACTACAAGCTTTCCGCTAGAGCATAGAACTTTTTTCATACATAGAACCACTAAATGATTATACAAATAACATGTATGTGTAGTTTTGTAAAACCTTCGGGAAGTAATGGGTATTTAGTGTGCCGAATTTCTGTCAGTGATATATACAGTAAAAATAGTTACGTTTATCGCTAAAAGGCCCTTCTAAAATTCCCCTGAAATCCTTCTGTGGATCTCAGAAAGAAACCAGAATCAAAACCAGAAATGTTTCTTAATGAAATCAGGAACCTTTCAAGAAAACACATTTATAGCTTTGCCCCTTCCTGATTTAAAGGGAAAATGCCAACAGCGGCCATAACCAAAGCTGAAGCAGAATTGCAAGCAAATACCGATAGCTTGTTCACGTGCAGTTGTCATAAAGCTGCAATGCCCACAGAATGAACTTCGCTCCCGTGGCGGAATCAGTTGATTTGTTAAAAACCGTAACTGAATTGGGTGAGAAAAACTTAATAAAAGAAGCCGAGTACGTCTTCGCAATGATAGATAAAGATGTTTTTCACAATAGTGATAAGTCTACATTCATGAAACTCGGGGCGATTCAGGAATCCTTTTCGTAAGGATTCTTGTTTCTCAGTGGGAAATGTTGGAAACCCGGGAAATCCCGGAAAGTTGACTGGAAATAATCTGTGACGTAATTTGGAATTTTCCTACAGCATACAGATGCAAAGTTACAACAATATCCCAAAATTTGATTAATTTGCAGTTAAACTCGAAAACATTTAGATAAATTATGACATTACTTACATTTAATCTTCAATTGAAAATTAATTCTAAACAAAAATAGAAGCATGCAATGTGAATGCGTTTCTTTCAATCGATGCATCTCATTTGCGATATTTTTAAAACGAAATTACAGAGTCAGTTTTATGTAACTATTTATGTGCATAATTATTTAGCTAATATAAATAGATTAATATTTCAGTGAGAAAAACATAGTCTTTAATTTATTTGGCTTTGATAATTTGTTAAAAAGAAAAATAATAACTTAGTAGATATATACTGTCACGGGCAGGTGAAAGAGAGTAAATGCAAATGTTTTTATTTTTTTGAAAACATTTTTGTCATCTATTATTCTATTGTACGTTAGCCTTAGTGTACAAGCTTGCTTTGCTCATTTGGTTTCCTCTAAAAATAAAATTTAAAAAAAAAGCGCGAGAAAAACGTCTAATTCCACCATTTTCCTGTTGATAGCAATTATTCCAAAACGCTTTTTTTTTTTTTTTTTTTTTTCAGATATCTTGAGAACTATTATTTTTCTGCTAATGCTGGCTGCCATTTACCTGCCCACGACAGTACACTGTAAAAACGATCTAGAAACGTTGCTGGAAAATAATGGGCAGCTGATGTGCCCAATTTCTGACAGTAACATATCTTGAAAAAGCCATGAATTTTTTCCGCTAAAACTCAGTGACCTTCATGAAATTATCCTGGGACCTTCCTGAAAAATTCAGAATCTTCCCGTTTAAAGTCAGTCGTCTCTCTGAAACGTTAGACTAAACTTAGGTAAGTACGATATAGTAGCTTCGTACTTTCTTGATTTACCACGAAAGTTCTCAAATCAGTATTTGAACCATGGCCAAAGCTAAGACAGAATTGCAAGAAAGAATCAAGAATTATTCTCTTGCACTTCTTGAAAACTACGCAGTCCATGAACTTATTCGTTCCCTTTGGGAGCTTAATCATTCTGGACGGGCCGTAGTCGATACAATTTATAAATATGCTCAGTTAATCTTCAAATCGGGAGCTAAGAATATTTTTCAGAACAGCGAGAAGTGAGAGTTTTGACAAAGATACTTGATTTTTTCAGGAAGTGGATGAAAACCATTGAATTCCTGAAACGTTACACGGAAATAATCAGTAACGTTTCGGATTTTTTTTTACAAGGTATAGGTCTAATGATCTGTCTTTCCTTAATGCGCTAAACTATGGTTTTAAAAACGTTTCCCGAAAAAAAACTACCATTATGGATTTGGGGTAGCTTTCTAAACTACATTAAAACTAATAAGTTAAAAAATAAAATGAACAATTTTTAAACAACAAACTGGCAAAAACTGTCTTTGAGAACCCAGGAACGACTTTTTAATTCAGACAGATGTAAAATTATAGATGAACGATAAATTTGAAAATAAAATAAAATAACTTTTAAAGCCTGAACTAGACATTAAAAACTGAATGCACGGGGCTTGTAAACAAGCATCTGTAAACTCAAACTAAAAAAAAAAAATATGTTCTTCAAAAAAGAAGTTAGATAATACTTGTTACACAAACCGGGCTTAGGTAGATTTTTTTCTTGCGATTTTTAGTTAAGCATCTATTTCAAAGCACGTGGTGAAAAGTACATATTAATACATGTTAAAACTATTTCAAACAACGTTTAGAGGCTGCTAAACAGTAAAAGCCCAATGTAAGCAATTTTATTGATTACATTGGATTATAACCTTTTATGTTCCATTGTTCAAAAGCTTTTACTCAAGTCACTATCATTTAAGATGTGTAACACTATTAAGGTTAACATAATAGACCTATTGTTTCAGATTCGGGTTATACGATCTGTATGCGGTTAATGATACTAATAATTTATATTTTATGGTCTGTTATTTATGGTTGGTTTCAGCGTCCTATTTTATCTCCGGCCATTGCCTCTTTCACTTGCATTTGAAATATTATGTAAAAGTTTTAGGCATTCTTTTGTTTGTGTCTTTCTTTCTTCTTCTTCTTTTTTTTTTTTTTTTTTGCTTCTCTTTTATCGAGATACGCGCTATGATCCGTGTGTTTTTAATTAATCATGTTACTTTTAACCAGTGGTTGGAAAAACTACATTTTTTTTTGTAGCGAACTACAACTACAACTACTTTAGTACAAATGTAGTTAACTGCAACTGCAACTACTTTTTTCAAAATGTAGCAATTACAAACTACTTTTGGGCCGTGGTAGCCTGATCGGTAAGGCATTGGACTCGGGGCCGGAGGGTCTCGGGTTCGATCCCCGCTGGTCGAAGACCCACCGTCGTCATTAAAGGGGACTGGGCGACGTTAAATATGCTCGTGGTCTCAATGTCCTCCAAGTGAAACGATACCTCTGGGGGTGCTAGCACCAGATAGCTATTAGCTCTTGGACTAGTTCTAAATTCTCATTAACTGTTCGATCCGGTGATGGTGCTGCCATCTATCGGTATATAAAATAATGGAGGCAAGGCACTTAGTATGCAGTCCTCGACATAAATACAGTTGTAGTCAGTTGTGACTCTTGAATAGAATAGAATAGAATAGAACTACTTTTGAAATGTAGTCGCTACTTCGCTACTTTTTAAAAAATAAAAAAAATAAAAAACATACACATACACACCGTTTGAGGATTCAATGAAAAAATTCAAAAAATTGTTTGAATTGATGTATTGGCTCACTTGAACATGGAATATTACTATAAATTATTTATTCTTTTGATCCTTTACTGAGCCGATTCGTCAATCCAAACATTTTTTTTTTTTTTTTGCGATTTTTAAGAATATTCCCTGCAAGAAAGGATTTAAAAGTGAAAGGAATTCAATCTTCAACCTTTTAATCCTTTCGTAACAGTAAATATTTCATTTCAAAAGTGTAACTCGGCTACTTGAAATTGAAATAGATTCAGTCAAAATTTGATTTATATTTTCCATAAACGTGCATAAAATTGATTCAGATGATGAAAAGCATGTTTTAAACAAAAGAGAAGCACTTTAATTTTCATTATAGGAGTTAATTTCAAAGGAACATATTTCGTAGGAATTAATTGCTTTTGAGCTTCAAGCTAGTAGTCCGGACCTGAACACCGTATCTTTTTTACGCCCCTAATAAAATGAAATAAAAGTATTTTTCAATTTTAAACAGAATAACCTAAAAACCTTTCAACATTTAAGCTTTGCGGAAGCGCAGGGCTTATATCACCTTCTTTCATGGGTACTAAATATTAGTTTCGTGAATGGAATTTCCCTTTAGCATCACTGAAAGTCGAACTTTCCCACACTGTACTAGTCGAAACATCGGATTGTTAACGTACAAATCGCCACTCTGCATCGTTTTCGTTCTAAATATGAAATTGATGAAACAAAATTTCACAAAAGCGAACTGTTCATCTAAAGTTTGAAAATGGAAGAAAAATCAGAAAGTTTCTGACAAAGGAAGAAATGTACAGATTTTCGAGGTGCTTTAACTAAATGGTGCGTCGAATAAAATTACTGTATCTACTGTACAGTACTATTGTTGAGCTGCATTTTATTATTGCTATACGTAACGTACGCACTGTTTTATTTTATACCATTCTCTCCTATTGCTTTCGTGCATCCTAACCGTATTTTTATTCAATAACACAGCTTTTTTTAAGTACAGTGAAATTTCAGTTCTCTGTTTAAATTCGGTAATGTGAAGTTAAGAAATGGGCTAAAACAGTTTGAGGAGTGTTTTCAAGGGTCTAAAATAATTGGTATATTCATAAAAATTCGTATAGATACCCTTTTCCACAACGCGAAAGCTTTTTGCTGAATGGGCAAAGTTTGCATGAAACGGAAAAAATTCCGTTTCTTTCATTCTAAGCCATGCTCTATTGCAAGGCGAATATTGGGGAAATGTGAAAGCTTCTATGCCGAAAAAAACTGATGGCGTCAAACAGATAGAACGTATGGCGTCAAAATAATGTATCAGTGGTCAACTCGTTTTTTTTCAGTCTTACAAATCTGATTGGCTGATTGGTGGAAGTTTTACTCGCTTAAGACTTGCACAAGTCAGATTCGTTTGAAAATGCGTTTTTTTTTTATTTTAATTAAACTATAATTTAGAAGTAGATTCCTGAAATCGCTACAAACTACTTTTTTTTTGTAGCAAAATACTCGCTACTCTACTTTTCTTTAAAGTAGTGCGTTACACTACAAACTACTAAAAATATATAGATACTACAGTAGCGTCGCAACTTGTAGCGCGCTACTTCCAACCACTGCTTTTAACCATTTAACCAATCAACTGGATTAACTACGAAGACCGGAATTTTTTTTTTTTTTTTTATATGATGATGAAAAAAAAAAACATTTTTGAGTGAGTCTCATTTTCGATGATTGATGGATTTTTCTTCGCTATCAAAAATATTTTTCGATGTAGTGCACAAAATTTCAACCAGGCATCGATAAAAAAAATGAATTGTTTTAGGAGGAAAATATATAGCGGCGGCATTTTGTATAACAGCCAAGTTTTCTTTGTTTCCTCATAGCGTTCGGATAAAAAGTAAATCGGGTAGAGCAATGTCGGGTGAGTACGGTGAATGAGGCAGCCCACGGAAATTTATTATTTTTTCCGGCTATTGTCTTGAGATTGTCATAATTTTCTGTTGGGCACCGCTTTTATCCGACATTGCATCATCTGTTTTCCCCTATAGGGAATATTCTCTCCTAGAGAGGTCCAACTTGTCCCTATAAAAATTATTGTCAAAAATATTTTTAATGGAAAATAGTGGAAAACAAAAACTTGTGTGGTTTGTTCCAAGTCTTAACCACAAGACTTCGATTTCGTGAAAGTCAAATGCTGTTTTTGTTGTCAATCAATCTTTCATTAATTCAAAAAATCAATGCGTCAAATTACATTCAATATCTTCGTATTCGCTACTTTTTCAGAAAATTTTACCAATCAGGAGTCCTAAACTTAATTACTTCAAAATCCTCATCTATATAATAGCAAATGATCGAGTAACGCTGACGTCATCAACAATGAAACTCGCGCTAGGGCATGATAATTTCATAACATTGTTTGGTAATGTTTGACATGCAGGAAAAGGCTTTATTGTGACAAGGCCGAACTTTATCCGGTCACTTAACTGTTTTACTGGTAAGATTCCTTTTAGGAGATTGAAGAAATGAAAGTGTGGTAAACTATTAATGATATCTTACTGGAGTTAGGATTAAAATATCAACTATCAAAATGTCACCAAAAAGGGAATTGCTTCGTTAAAATGTAGAGGAGTAGAAGCAATTCTTACCCGTCATACCTTGACGGGTGATTTTCTAGTAGAGTAAGTCCGGCAATCTCGCCCCACCTAAGCACAAACTTTATTTAAAAAACCTACAATCACGAAAAATAAAAAATAAAACCTCCGGTCTCTTTTAATATAGCCCCGGATAACGTATAAAATTTATTATGACTAAAAATTGTGAAATAAATTTTTTATTGTAAAAAAAACTAAATTGTTACTTCGGGGCACATTACCTGGACAGCTCGACAATGGGGTGGTTTCTTTTAGTCAAAAGTACTACTTTTAGTCATTGAAATGGATAGAATGAGCAAAAAAAAAAAAAAAATACATGGACCTAGAACATACTTTTATTTTCCCAACCGTTTTTTTAAATTAATTTTTTAAAATGTCAGATTCTTCAACAAGGCGTGGCCTTTATGACGTCACAAATGATACAATTTGGCGCATCTTCCTACTAGGTTTCCACGTTATGATAATCAAGCAGCGAATTAAAATTGCGCTCTACGCTTGCTATCAACCATATCGTTGCCAATACACGTGAGTAAAGATGTGAATTAAATATTTTGTTCTGTGAATGGCAACATTGAATGGCATTTCGTCATTTGTGATGTCACACGACAGAATTGTAAACAATGAAAGCGCACCGATTTAAGTAATTTTTTAAAAATATTAAACTTAAATAAATTATTCAAAAAATGGTCAGATCCAATGTTTTAAAGCATGCTCTTTCAGAAAAAAATACTTTTAAAGTTTTGGAAACGACCCCATTCACCCCACTACATCAGGCCCCACTTGAAGTAACATTACCAAACTTCGTATAACAAGCAAAAAGTATTAACAATTAACTAAATGAATGCAAATCAATAAGAATCATAATACGAGCAACGTAATAATTGCTAAATTACGCAAAAACAAACATCTTAATGCATTTTATTTGTGCGTTATAATGTTTGTAACGAACATATAATAAATTTAGAAATTAGAAAAAAAAATGATGTGATTTTAAAAATATTTCGACACTTCCAAAATCATTTTACTCAGTTCTAGATTTTTTAAATTTACTATGCATTTGTGCTAAACGCGAGATATACAAAATCATATTTCGTTAAGTTGCAAAAAGTTACATATACAATTAGCTGTTGGTAAAATAAAAAAAAATAATGACAACTTCTTTGAAATAAATTTAAATTATACATTTTTTCAGAAACAAAATCAACTGCAAGTAGCATCGCTACAAAGAAAAATGAAAATGATGCTATTTTTTTTCCTTTTTCAATAGTTTTTAAACTGAGTGTGCAGAAATACACCAACGTACACCATCTCGAATTACATCAACTCGGAGTTACGATGTCTCTTAATTTTTATCACATGGCAAAGACAATGCATTACACAAACTCTTTAGCGGCTTCATTGTGCTTTAATACACAAATTATACCAAAATAAATGTGTTGTCGATTAGCTACCAGTAATAATTATTACCCAGATATCAAACTTTTATATATCATTCATTCAAACCCAAGCATCGGTAGCTACCAGTTTTTCCGCAAGCGTCTCTTATATTTTTATACTTCTTGCTAAAGAACTCGACTATCACATGGATGCCTCACTTGCCAAATCGATTAACTCCATAAAACATAAAGTAGAAAAATGTTGTGAAGAAGATGGTGTTATCCATAGGAGTATGGATTAAAAAAAAAAGTTTTAGTTTTCAGTTTTTCAAACATTTTGAAACTTGTTTTTTTTCAATGTTGTGACTAAATGTCCTCAAATATATATATATATATATATATATATTTTTACATTTAAAAATAAAAACTTCTTAATGCAAACACGGTTGAGATCTTATAGTTTTCTGGAAAAAGAAAATAAATAAAGGTAATTCTCGGATTTATATTAGCACGAGTAAATAATATTCAGTGTGAGGAACATTCCCTGTCGATTCATCAGTGGGGCAGTCTGTAATCAGGTGGGGCAAATTACCTTTTTCTCAAGGTTTATCGACCCACCACCTCTTATTTAAATAGCAAGCCAATTTTGCTGCAATCAATGATAAGGGCCTTCTTTATGATGTCATCTTACTGTATAAACAGATAATTTAACAGAATATTGGAACACTAGTTACTTTAACAAAAGTTCTAATAAGTACTAACTTAGATCAAGCGTTAAAATGTGTCGCTCTTGTCTTTCACTTTGCTATAACGCAGTAATTACCTATAAAAATTCACTAACAATGGCTGTAATGTATGCATAAAACTTTTTAATAAACAAATACTCTTAAAAATTTCGACACTGGCGCATCCTATTTCTGAAATCGTGAAATACAGTTACTGAGTCAACTTATCTGACGGGGCATGATAACCGGCTTACTCTATACTACGCTCCTGCTTGTGAAAATTGCAACACCATGAAGGAAGCATCATAGTTGAATGAAATTTAATACACAGTTGAATGGTAATGGTACAAATAAATGATTTTATTTTCAAACCAAACAAACAATAGAAAGAGATAGAAATTAGTATTTTGTGTGGCCACCACGCGCCGCAATAAGAGCTGCGGCATGGAGTGAAACAAAGTTTGAATATCTGCCTGCGGAACAGTATTCCATATTGTTTGTATGCGCAACCAAAGTTCGTCTGTCGAAGCAACAAGGCGAGGATCACGAGCGAGACGCCGTCCAACGAAATCCCACACATGATCAATCGGTGACATATCCGGGAATATGCAGGCCAAGGAAGAAGCTGTACCTGCTGCGAATTAAGGTAGGATTTGACAGTCCTGGCGACATGTGGACGGGCATTATCCTGCTGGAACAGAGCCCCTGGCAATCGTTGCAGGAAAGGAATAACTTGGGGCCGTAAAACTACGTTTATGTATCGGGTACTGTTCAAATTGCCCACAATTCGTATCAATTATGATCGTTTATGATTTGCTATGGCACCCCAGACTATAACTCCGGATGTTCGTCCACTGTGGCGTTCGATAATGCACTCCGGAATGTGCCGTTCACCGCCATAGCGCCTGACACGAGTTCGGCCATCATGGTGCCACAAATTGAAGCGGGATTCGTCAGAAAACACACAGCCGTCTATTATATTTGGTTCGATCCGCTGTTCAGAGGACGTTGCTCAGCATACGCCTGCGTTACCGGTCTGCAATTCTAATCATTTGCATTTCATACCCTACTGTACATTTCCTGCAATTTTCAGCTCACTCGCGTAAGTCCTTCGTGGTGTCGCAATTTTCACAAACAGGTGTTTATATTAATGGACAACAACGTATCTGATATTGATTTTCAAAATTAGTTTTATATATATGTCTCATAACTTAAAATAGTTTGGAAATTCATAATACATGATTCTATATTTCATTCATAGCCTCTACATATTTTTCTTTTGCCAACAACAAAATGTTTAATTGTTTTATTTTATTCATTTCTTCATTTATTGAAGAGCATTTCTTAGCGAAGTTCGCTTTTTGGTTTTTAGAAGTCTTTGAATTTTTCTGTTAAAAGTTTTCTCATTTTGTATTTGGAATAGAAATGTAAAATAAGATTTCTAGCCATTTCAAAGAAATTCCAAAAACCTTTTTTTGCGAAATTCTTCGTAGTTTGTTTCGAACGGTAAAATCAAAAGCATGAGCTGTATCAGTGAAAATACTTAATGCCGGGCATCAAAGGGAATTTTCGATTTCTTTCAAGATTTTACCTCAGCGTGAAAATATGATAGTACCGCTTCTCAAAGTTTAAATAGAATCAGGTTTTTGAAGGTTGGTGCAACTGATCAGTATGCATCAAAACTAAACAGAGTCTTAAAACAATATCAAAACCGGGTACGAATATTTTATCTATTTATGTTTCTTATTTAATATATTAATATTTTTGTTCTTTACTGTTTATAAGTGTTATTTCATTCAAAGGTTTTTGCTCAAAACAACAAGATTAAAACAGCGCGCGTCCTATCCTTTGCATACGCCAGAAAAAAGTTTTTACTCTCTCCTGTAAAACTTTCATAATGTGACTAACATCTTTCTGATCCTGGTGCACTTTTATTAGTTCTTTCAAAATGTAAGACAGCCACAACGGAAAAACATTTTTTAATCTTATTTTTGAGATATGTCAGTGTGTTACTATAGGAATTTGAGCTAAGAAGCATATAACATTTAAATTGATTTTCATCGAAAAGTAGTTTTTGCAGTTGTAGCAGTGTTGTACTATGTATGCCAAATATGTTCAGTAAGTCAATTTCAACCGAAAATTTGATTTTTACTTTTCTTTTCTGTCATTTAAAATTTTTTTTATCTTTTCTACGATGTATCACATTTGTTTATCCAAAAAGAAGTATTAGACTTGTTGATTCTTTTAAAAGCATTCACAGTATATTGTATCATTTAAATTGCCGGAAAATGTAAACAAACCATCCTCGTATGTAAACAAATATCTTTTCCGTTGTAGCGCCACAGCAGCTGCTCTTCATTATAATATTATCTTTTTTATAATTTTATTATTTTTGTTAGAATTGGCAGCATTATTGTTGACTGCGACTGTTTTTTTAGTTTTTAACTGTTTATTTTGTTCTTTGCACTGTTAAAAATCATCTGCTTAGAAATGAAAACATTTATCGTCTCATTTTTTCCAAGTACTTTTGACTTAGAAATAAGTAACTGTCGAATTTAAATTCAAGTAAGTAGACCGTCTTTAAAATAACGCATACGCGAAAGGAAAGCGGGAGTTGAATTTCTGCTTTCAGCGTAGGAATACACGAAAATTTTAACATTTTGCACTTTGGACCAGGAACACTGCGTCTGAAGGCAGTGAATGAAAGGCAAGAATCATCTTTTTGTTATATTGTAAAAACAGTTCGAAATGTTACTGAGTATTTCCGTGTCGTGTTTCGGGATTTCGATGGTTTTTATCCACTTCCTGGAAAAATCAACTATCATTGTCAAAAAGTTTCCTGAATTGCTAAAAGTCGCACGAATACAAACTTCTCACACTGTAAAAATATTCCGAAACGTTACTGGTTATTTCCGTTTAGCGCTTCGGGATTTCAGAGGTTTTCTCCTATTGCCCCGTAAAATTAAGTATCCTCTCAAAAAAGTTTCCTGAATTGCTAAAAGATGCACGAATGTAGACATTTCACTGGTGTGAAAAATATTTTATTCTACCATTTTTAAGATTGACTGAGCGTGTTTATTAAGTGTATCGGCTCTAGCTTAATTATGGCCCGTCCGGATTGCTTAAGCTCCTAATAGGAGCAAATAAACCACTGGACAGCTGCAGCTTTGCGAGGCAGGAATTGCAGGCAAGGAGTATGCTTGCTATGCTCGCGCAGCATTGGACATGGTTGCGCTAATGCTTCTGGAGCTTTCTTGCTATATCAGGAAGGGTATAATCAATTACCTTAAACCCACGTAAATTTTCTAGAAGGTTCCCGAGACACCATTGGCTTTAACAGGGGAAATTAGCAAATATTTCGGAAATTTTTAAGGATAACTTCAGAAACGTTACTGACTTTTAGTGGAAAACGTTCTTGGTTTTTGCAAGATATGTTACTAGCTGAAATTGGGCACATCAGCTGCCTAATATTTTCCAGAAACGTTTTTACAGTGCACTGTTCACTGTAAAAAAATTCCGAAACGTTACTGGGTATTTCCACGTTACGTTTTGGGATTTCAATGGTTTTTATCCACTTCCTGGAAAAATCAAGTTTCATCGTCAAAAAGTTTCCTGAACTCTTACAATTTGCCCGAATGCAGACTTTTCACTGTTGTGAAAAATATTCTTAGCTCCCAGTTTAAAGATGAACTGAGCGTATTTATAAAGGGTATCGGCTTTAATACTTGCGGCTAGTCCATGCTAAGTAAGCTCTCAAAGGGAGCGAATAAGTATGGACTACGTAGCTTTGTAAGAATTGTAGGCGAGTAAAATTCTCGTTACTTACTTGTAATTCTGGCTTAGCTTAGGCCATGTTTGCAATAATGCTCTTGGAACTTCCTTTATAAATCAGGAAGATGCCAAGCTATACATTATACCTTCCTAGGTTTACTCTAATTTTTCAGTGACATGACTGGTTTTTAAAGGAAAGATTTCTGAATTTTTCAGGAGGATTCCAGGATAATATCAGGAAAGTTACTGAACTTTAGCGGAAAATGTTCCTGAATTTTGAAAGATATGTTACTGGTAGAAATTGGGCACATCAGCTGCCCGTTATTTTCCAGGAACGTTTCTGAATCGTTTTTACAGTGTTGTGAAAAATATTTTTAGCTCCCAATTTGAAGATTAAATGATCGTATTTATGAAGCGTATCGGCTTCAGTTCGATTACGACCCGTCCAGACTGTTTAAGCTCCCAAAGGGAGGGAATAAGTCCATGAACTACTTAGCTTTGCAAGAATTACAGGTCAGCAAAGTACCATACACTGTAAAAACGGTTCAGAAACATTCCTGGAAAATAATAGGCAGCAGATGTGCCCAATTTCTTCCAGTAACATATCTCGCAAAAACCAGGAACGTTTTCCGCTAAAATCTAGTAACCTTCCTGAAAAACAGAGAAATCTCGTTTAAAGCCAGTCGTGTCTCTGGAACATCAGAGTAATCTTAGGTAGAGATAAATTAACAGCTTGTGGCACCTTCCTGGCTTATCAAGACTGTTCCAAAGGCAGTATTGCAACCACGGCCAAAGCTAAGCCAGAATTGCAAGCACATATCAAGCATCTCACTTGATTGCAATTTTTGCCAAGCTATATAGTCCATACTTATCCGCTCCCTTTGGGAGTTTAATCAGCATGGACAAGCCGTAGCTGAACTGAAGCCGATACACTTTATAAGTACTCTCAGTTAATCTTTAAACTGGGAGCTAAAAATATTTTTTGCAACAGAGAGAAGTCTGCATTCGTGAAACTTGTAGCAATTCAGGAAACTTTTTGACGATGAAACTTGATAAAAACCATTGAAATCCTGAAAGGTTACATGGAAATACTCAGTAACGTATCGGAATTTTTTTACAGTGTACTCACGAAAGACACAACATTGTGCTTATATTTGAGACATTCATTTTCTCAAAGCATTTCGACATGTTCTCATTTTTGGAACGACCCTTATTCTCAGAAATGATACTTGCCTTATTCTGTCTGTGCTTATTTTTGAGTAGAGCGGTATTTCAAAAATGAGAACATGGTGAATCATTTTTGAGAAGCGGGTACATTTCAAATGTAAGAACTCTTGCTTTTCAATTCTAAGCCAAATTGTCTCGGAGTTTTTTTGAGTAAGTGATGTTCTCAAAAATAAGCGATTATGTCTCAATTTAAAAAAAGTGTTTTAACAGTGCGCACTTCTGTAATTGATACTTCCTATGTATCATATTTTTTCACATTTGTTCAAACTCGTGCTTTAATAAGTAATCATTTAGTTAAATAAATAGCAAAATTATTTAGTTTATAATGCCACAAAAAAAATATGAGTTACATCCAACGACATTCTATTAAAAATATGAAAGAAGTTTTCAAGTGTGTTTTTCTCAAAACATGAAATTTTAATGCTCATGTTTCCTTTTCTCATTGTCTTTCAAATTTACCGAGTCAAGTTTTTAAATTACGTTTACATTATGTAACATTTAGTAGTTTAACGCATGGATTTGATGATGTATTGATAAATATTTGTTTTACAGAGTGGAAAATATTGTGATAGGCTAATTTAAAAGTAATTTTGAGAACATATTTTTTTTACTTATTACACTAAGAGAGAAAAACATGTTAATTATCACGGGTGTTTTCGTGACGTCTGTATATGTGCAGCATATGAATGCATGTACGTATGTATGAATCTCGCATAACTCAAAAACGGTATGTCGTAGAAAGTTGAAATCTGGTACGTAGATTTTGAGTCGGGTCTAGTTGTGCACCTATGTTTTTTGGTAGTATTTTCCATTCAGGAACATTCTGCTATTTTCAATTCATGAATATTCTACTACGTTCTAGAGGTTACAAGGGTTCTTCATTTATTATTAGCATTGAAATACTATTTACATGTTAATGTTTGAAATGTTGCCAAATGTTACCAAATTTAGCGATATTTGATGATTTCTTGCCAAAATGATGCCAACTTGCCGATATCTCTTAAATTTATCAATTAAATCAAGCACATATAAACGTAAAAATATTAACTTATTAAAAATTTGTAACATCATTATTATTATTATTATTATTATTTTTGTTAACCATATTATTATTATATATCTATAGTATTTAGGTCTTAAGGGCTATCTACTGGCCTAATCTCATAAGGCAGAAAAAT
Organism: Uloborus diversus; assembly: GCF_026930045.1. Lineage (NCBI taxonomy): Eukaryota > Metazoa > Arthropoda > Arachnida > Araneae > Uloboridae > Uloborus > Uloborus diversus. Next base: position 137,284,324 of record NC_072738.1, read on the forward strand.
AAACCTCCTTTAAAAACGTTATAAATTATAAACCTATCGTAAAGCTCTCTCTCAAGATAAACTTTGCCGAAGCAACGATACACAGTGGTTCAAAACGACAAAAAAGCGGAAAAAATTCAATAACTTTGAATATTCTCAAAAAAATGATTTGGAAAATTGTTAAAATTGTTGCATGGTAATATTTATCTTCATGCTTGCTGATCGTATTCACTGCGAAACATCGATTTTACGTCCCTCGAATCTACGTTTTCCCCACATTTTACGTTTTTTATCATCAGGTCCCAGTTTTTCCGCACACTAATAATATTAATTTAACCCGGATAGAAAGTTTGTTATTTATGAATTTCCCGCATTTTACGTTTTCCGTTGATAGTTAGAAAAAGAGAAAAAATGTTTTAAAATTAAAAAAAAGTGTTTTCCTTTGTGCATTTTTAAACATAATCCACTCTGACCACTCCATCCATGAAAACAGAAACACTTTTGCTCCATCCGTAGCTGACCTTATGGACTTTTCGGCCGCCAATGAAGATGAACAAGAAGAGGAAACACAACTCTCTTCTTTCAATACTGCATTTAAGAGCTTAATAATAGTGAAAGACTATTTTCTTTATCATAAAGACGAGGGAAAAACTTCGCAAAGTGTTCCAATCCTGAAAGATGCTTCTATTTACTATGGATTAAATAACTCATTATTACTGACTATTTTCAACCTAAACGCCCGAATTCGTTACTTAATATGTTAGAATGATCTAAATTGGTGTGTACAATAATGTTCTTTTCGTAAAATTTCGCATTTTTACATTTTATAAGCGCCATCGTAGCAAACTTTATTACTATTTTTGTTTCCTTATCTGATTTTTGCTTTTTATACATTTCTCGTATTTTACGTTTTCCCATATTTTATGTTTTTGGATTTGAATTGACGTTTTCCCATATTTTATGTATTTTATGTTAGATTCAGGCCTCTGAGAAACGTGAAATCGGGGTTTCTCTGTAGTTTAAATTCATTTCTGTTTCTAGTAAAAAATATAAATTAAATCAGAGTCGTATGCCACACGCAAGGTTTATTTATTGCAATTGATACCCTCGAACAATATTTTCTGGTAATGTTGACAAACTGAGAACAGCTTTATACTAGAATGATTTCGAAAAGGAAATCAGAAATTTCAAACGTTTCATGATTTTCTAATTTCATTGTTTTATGAACAGAATGGTTATTTAACTTTGTTTTATGAACAGAATGGTTATTTAACTTTTTATATAGAATTCTGTATGAGTTTTAAAAATTTCTTTCTCATATGTATGTTCTTTAAAGCCAAACGGGTCCGAAAATTGTTATTTTCAGGTTACTATTGCATTGCATGTAGAATAATGCTCCACATTAAGCCATAACAACATAAATCTGTTTTTAAAAAATCCTATATATTTATTGATGAATGTTTCAAAAGCCCCAACTTTCGGAAACAGTAAACAAACGTTTTTAGGCTCTCCTGCAAAGTAGTGAAACTGTGACATACGTTAGTCTGGAGCATGTCAAATTTGATGACCAATTTCTTTGATAAAAAAACAATTTACCCCCGTCATACCGTTACGAGTTATTTTCGAACTTACTATATTGGTATTCGTAAATAGCGAAGTTCAAACAAAAACATCTGCCATGACTGCAGTCGCAAGTGGTCGCAGCTAAAATGATGTTGTTTATATTTACAGGAAGGATTAAACTGTTGATATATGTAAATTTTAGCCCACCAGAAGCCGCCGGTAAAAGTATATTCCACAATATTTTTCATTATATTTTTAAGAAAATAATGTTTTTTTATTTCAGGTAGTTTTCAATTTTGATGAATTTTTAATTTTTAATTACGATGTAATATGCATCCTATAAGTGTGAAAAATCAATAAGAAATGTCTTTTATCAAATTTTAGTTCTCATTAATGAACGAATGAATTAAAACTGAAGTATAAGGCGTACGTCTGAAAAAAGTAAAAACATAATTGTTCAGCAATCTCGGCTCATTTTTGTAAAAACGAATTTTTTTTCGAAAAAACCCATATGGAGTAAGTTACTACAACTCAAGGGCTAAGTAATTACGGCATGAAATATTTTTTATCTTAAAACTAAAAAATGGCTATTTTTTCCGCACTTGAACCACTGTGCGATACTGTGCTTCATTCTGAGGGAAAGTTCTCCAAACCCTACTTCTTTATTCATCCGAATATGATGTGGAATATTATCCACAGAAGACGATCCAGTTGTGAGACTAACATTCTCGACCCTGTTGGATTGAAATGGTTCTCTCGAAGCATAAAATGTTTCATCTGAAAGCCAAGGGGATCCTTATATATTATTTCTGTAGCCTGTTTTTGGTTTCTACGCCAGATTTTCCTCAATTCTTGATCGATTTCTTTGATTTACGCCTTATTTTAAAGCTTATGGTGCTGGCTACTGACGAAAAATAGACCCACGGTCTAAAAATTGTTTTTTTCAGCCGAAAAACCTGTTTTAAAGAACCAGAATAAGGTTTTCGGTCAAACTTAATACTTTAATTTGCGCTATGTCCGACCGAGTTGAGTAGCTTGATCGGCAGAGCGTTCTCTTCGTAACCAGGAGATTACGTGTTCGGGCCCACGTCCGGACAATCTGCAACAAAAAAAATTAGAGAAATATCGCGCATTACATGAACACTGAATTAAATGAACAACAACTATGAGGGAATAGAATAAATGAGAAGGAAATGCTCCTTGCTGATATGAAAACATTCAGTGATTTGTGCTAAATTACTTCGAAATTGCACGTGTTTTTTTTTTTTTTTTTGAAACTTTGGCTCTGGAAAGAAAATTAAAGCATAATGTAAGCGAAAATATAAGTAACAGGTTTAAGATTTCAGACTACAATAGAATTGTTTTTTGTTCAGAAAAAAAAAATCGTAAATTGAAATATATATTCTTCTAATGAGTTTTTGACTCTTTGTACAAATAAATAAAATACTACCTCAATTTGAAGGGTAAAAAATATATTTTTTCTTCTTTTTGCTAAAAACCAAATAGCTTATCACATTTTTACTAAATTCGAAAAGCTACGCTTAAAAAAGAGCATAGTTCAATTTATTTTGTATTTTAACCGTGCTGTTAAATGATGAACACGTGCTGCCATCTAAGTCATAACGGTTCAAGCAGCCTGCGGTAACAAATTGTAAAAATTTTCAAGAATAAAAAAATGTTTCTTCAATATCTTATCTTATATATTATTCCCTTCTCATTTTAAAACTTATCAGGCTGGCTAATGAAGAAAAATAGACTTACGGTAGAAAAATCAAGTTTTCACTGGATTTAGTTGTTGGTTAAATTGATAAGTTTTTTCGGTAGAGCGTTCGGCTATAAACTATCTGAACTTCGGGCAAGTTTTGGCTGTCCGATATAATATCAAATTTATATTAGTATTACGCATTACATGTACTCATAACATACAAACGTAATAAAATAAATGCAGTGGGAATGCTACTTGGTGTTTCGACTCCTTTATGCAGGCTACAGTTATCATTCGGATAAGTTGACTGTTAATCGAAGAGTGTTCTTCCTTTTTTTTTTAAAGCTTTGACTACAGCCAGACCACTCAGCATAATGTAAGCATAAAAAAGTATTAGATTTACCTAAAGGAAATCTTTTTTGCGCAGAAAAACATTTTCATTGTATGCCGAAATGTAGATGTTTCTAATAGCAGTGTTCGACCTTTTGTACAAATGAAAAAATACTACGCCAAATTAAAACTACGAGTTTCACCCACTAAACCTTTAATTTTTTATTCGCGCGAATACGATATAAAGCATTAAAATTATTATCAACTTCATTAGCAAGAAATCATTTTCTACTCCTCTGCTTTCTGCTGAAAAAAAAAATACATTTTGTCTACTTTCGAAAAATTACACTTATAAAACGGACTCAGTTCAACTGGTTTTGGTTTTGAATTTTAAGTGTTCGATTAAAAGAGAAACATGTGCGGGCATTTAAGCCGTAACTGTTAAAGCAACCTTCTATGTGAAATAGTTCAATATTCAAAGATAAAAACACTTATTTTCAATCTAATTTATTACTTCTCTAGAATGTTCGTTTCAATCGCTACGTGAGATCTTCGTCATTCTTTAATCAAATTCAATGCTTTTCGAATAATTTTAAATCGTATCATGCTGGTTATTGACAAAACATAGAAGCATGATCTTATTATTATTATTATTATTATTATTTTGGCAAAAAGCTTTTTTGCTGTTTTTTACTACGCATTCCTTCAATAAATAGCTTTTGAAAAGGAAGGCGCAATTGCTAGGTTTGTTGGGGTGTCGGGCTGTTAATTAGAATGGCGCCAATTCGAATCCGTGATAATAAATATCTCTTCAATGTTTCTTTTTTTCCCGTCAGATGCTCACATGGGCAGGACTGTATTTGCCACAACCTGTTTTTTTACATGCACAATTATTGTTTTTTCACGAGTCACTACTCAGTCACACTTTTAATGATATTTATGTTTGAATTGAAAATATGTACGACCAAAAGGTGAGCGATGATCAAATTATCACAACGTTGTATTTATCGAGGTTTTGTTACTGATGTCTTTAAATTACATGCCTTCTCTTCTGCGCATACTTTTTTTTTTCGGTTCTTCTTCATAATGTTCTTACTTTGAAATTCTTAAAGAGCGAAATACCTTATGAAACGATTCGAAGCACAGTGCGGAGTTCCGCACGGGTCGACTAGTCATTCTTTATTTCTTCTGTGAAATGGTTCGTGCTACAACAAATGATACAATGTATAATACGCTCAGCTATTTTTTAAACTGGGAGCTAAAAATAATTTTCACAACAGTCTGCATTCGTGCAGCTTGTAGCCATTCAGGAAACTTTTTGACAATGATACTTGTTTTTGCCAGGAAGTGGATAAAAACCATCGAAATACCAAAACGTTACACGGAAATACTCAGTAACGTTTCGGAATTTTTTTACAGTGAAAGTTAAAGATTTGTGAAAACAAAAAAAAAACATAAGTTTTTGTAGGCTGTTTACTTTACAACATAAGGCGAACTCTTTTACTTCATTTTCTTGGTATGAATTAATACATTTTTTCTACCTACGAAAAGTATAATTCCTACGATAATCTATATATAAAACAAACAAAGAATATGTGTGTATGGTCCCTATACAAATCCACAGTTTTCGTCGGATATGGACCAAATTCAGCAGGGAGGCACTTGGGCACCCGAGAAGTAACGCAAAGGGATTTTCGAAAGCCCAAAAAAAAAAAAAAGAAAGAAAGAAAAAAAAAGAACCGAAAGATTCGAATTTCAATTTTAGGGTCCGAAAATGGCTATGAATTTCTGTTTCTATCCAAAATAGTTATTCGATCAGTTTAAATTTAGCGCCATTCGAAAGCCCGCCAAAAATATCCCTGAAATTGAATTAATCCCTTCAAATTTCAAAAAAAAAAAAAATGAAGGCTCTAAAATCCCCGGGGAAAAAATTTAAAAGCATTACTAAGCCTAAGAATTATGGAACAGCATTTTCATATCAGAAAATTATGAATTGCGCGATCTCATTGTAAATTAGCATGAAGAAGAACATTCAGAAGGTGCCACTTTTTTTTCTCTATACTGTGACTAAATAAAATTTCGTTTTTGTTCTGAGGTAAAAATTTTCCCTTTTGATGATTATTTGGCTTTTTTTTTTTTTTTTTTTTTTTGTACTTCAAGCAGAAGCTAATCGGGAATTTTCGATCTGCCGTTTTCTTTCTTCAAGAATGATTATTTTGATGGGAAACTTTAGAGTTTTTTTTTTCCTCCGTGAAAAGGTAGCCGTGCAAAGCCGGACGACGCAGCTAACTATTATTAAATGCGAATATGAAAAGTTGTTTTTTTTTTTAATTCAAATTAGGGTAAACATTTGGCTTCTTTTATTTCATACTTAAGTTTTGTTCAAAAATTTACTACTCCGATCATTTTTAATTCGAAAAACTAAATAGCCTAAGTTTATTTTTAAAAAAGTATCTTTTACTAAATCGATTAATTATGTTCTTGAAACGACTGAAAATTCCTCTAGGCATAATCTTATTGAGCAATAGAAAGTGAAAAGTAATTTTAAAAAGAAAAAATAATAGCACTTATAAAAAACAATAATAATTGAGAAAATATGATAAAAATAATAATTAACAACAAAAAAATTAATTTGAATTTCGACATCTTGAATTCAAATTATGTTTTTCGCAATCACGAGTGTGTGTGGGGGGGGGGATATGTGTGTTTGTGTCTCTGTGCAGGCATGAAAGTGTGGGTAGTTTTGTGTGTGTGTGTAGGTTTTTGTGTGTGTATATGTGTAAGTGTCTGTATGTATGTGTGTTTGTGTGTGTGTGTGTGTGTAGTTGTGTATGTATGCGCGTGTGTGTAGGACATGGATGCAACCTGGAGACGGCTTTCGCTATAGGAGCAGCAGCGTGAGGAGCCCGCCTGTCCACGGTGATGGTGCAGAGGGTGGCGGTGGGAAAAATCAGCTAACATCAAAAACAGTCAAATGAAAGCAATAAGCAATCGTGATTGCTCAATAATAGTAGAAGTAATTATAATAATGTCAAGAGTAGTAATAAAAATGAAAATTATTGAATTTCTAATAATGTTGATAATGAATGATGTTTAATATCAATTATGACACTAATATGTTTTTATTTTTAAGGTGGTTAGTTTATTATTATTATTTGTAGTGTTGTTATTGTTAACCTATATTTATAATGCTGAGATCTTAAAGACTACGGGCTAGTCTTATCCCAGCAGACAGCAAAAGAGAATTAATTGTAAATTATGCAAGGATCGTAATGCTATGTCTATTAATTTTTATTAGAAACACAAAATTCCGATATGTTAAACCAAATAATAAATAACAATAATAGTAGCAGCAATGGTAATATTAGAACCAGCAATAGTAATAGCAGTAGTATTGTTACTCTTAAAATCTATTTATCACGTTGAATTTTGAAAATAACGAACTGAAATAACGCTATGAGGCTGCAAACGAGACCTTTGAGAAAGTTATAAATTATGAACCCATCGTAAAGCTCCTCCTCAAGATCAACTATCCCGAAGCAATGATACTGTGCTTTATTCTGTGGGAAAGTTCTCCTAACCCAGTATTACTTTTTCTTTATTCACCAGGTGGTCTATTCATCTTCCGTTCCTCCGCATCCCCTTTCATACTTCTCCGCGAAGAAAGATAGTCGAATATGACGTGGAATATTATACACAGGAGACGAAACAGTTGTGGGGCTGTCGCATTACATTCTCTATCCTGTTCGAGTGAAATGGTTCTCTCCCGACACATAAAATGTTTTATACGAACGTTAAGGATCGTTCTTTATTTCTTTCATAAAGGGTTTGGGTTCCCATAAATGCTTCCATAAAGATGGATTTTATATTAAAGATTGACTTTTGGAAACCGAAACAAAGACCATAATAAAAGAAATTGAGTCATTGCTTGTGGAATCGTAATACAAAGTTGAAGATTTGGGATAAAATAATGGTCCTTAGTTTTTGTAAAGAGATTACGTTAAAGCATTGTATAAGCTTTTTTACTTTCTATTCTTGCCATGAATTAATACATTTTACCTTCCGCCTCAGAAACATAATTCCTACGCTACACATTATTGCATGTGAATTAGTAATATACACATTGTTGATTACCTAAAAGAATTATCCAACTTTCCTCCCGATATTTGTGCAAAGCCTTTGCATTTATTTATTGTTTTTCTTATTACCGATTGGCAACGAACTGTAAGAACTTTTCCAGCATTGTATGCCATGTGTTTTGTCATTCAACCATTATGTTATGTGAAATGCAACTGTGTCTTCTGTTTTCATGTTAACAGAGCTAATAGTTTTCTGCTTTAAGATAAAATAAAATAGTTATTTAAAATTATACAGTCCACGCTTATTCCTTTGCGAGCCATCGAATTTACACACATAATATGTTTACACACATAGTATAAGGATTTTTTTTAACAAATTAGCTGGAACGTTTAATTCCTCTCTTTTATTTAATACTCGTGTTTTCGCTTTTAAAAACTTTTTATTTCTGACGCTTTTCAATAGAAAAACGAAATTTCTATAGTTCATTTTAAAAGAGCCTTTATTTACATCTTACAATTATGCACTTAAAACGGTAAAAGTTCCTACGAGAACAATATCAATGAACAATAAAAAATTTAAAAAATGTTTGAATGAGCTATGAAATGCTAATTATGAGGTAATATGATAAAACATAATAATAAACAATAATAACAGTAGTCGAAATAACAATAATTATAATTATGTGTCTAAAAATGTGAAAAATAAATGATAATAAGTAGCAATTATGATACTAATAAGATTGTTGTTGTTATTATTAATGGTAGTAGTCGTTGTAATATTGTTATAATGCAGTGTCTGTATGTTTACTGGAGCAAAACTCAAAAAGGAATCAGTGGATTTACATGAATTTTTTACAAAACGATATTTTGTGCGGAAGAGTGCACATAAAACTATTTAATGCACAAAATTATAAGCATTTCGCTAGAACTGATTTAAAACATCTATGTCTGACTAACGATTTATATGTATTTTTGCCCATTGTTAAGCAAGAACTGATGTATACCCTATTGGAAAAAAATCCTAAAACCAGTATCCAAATGATACCGGACCCAGTATGATTTGTACTGGAAAAAAGAAAATCATACCGGAAATTTAAATTCCGGTATGAAATCTTACTGGAAATTTTGAAACCGGTATCAATTTATACTGGAAATTTCAAAACCAGTATCAATTTAATCTGGATTTTTTCATACCGGTTTTCAAACATACTGGAAATTTTGAAACCGGTATCAATTTATACTGGAAATTTCGAAACCAGTATCAATTTAATCTGGATTTTTATACCGGTTTTTAAGCATACTGGAAATTTTGAAACCGGTATCAATTTATACTGGAAATTTTGAAACCAGTATCAATTTATACTGGAAATTTTGAAACCAGTATCAATTTAATCTGGATTTTTTCATGCCGGTTTTTAACATACTGGAAATTTTGAAACCAGTATCAATTTATTCTGGATTTTTTAATGCCGGTTTTTAAACATACTGGAAATTTTGAAACCAGTCAATTTAACTTGGTTCTTTTAATACTGGTTTCTAAATGTACTGGAAATTTTGAAACCAGAATCAATTTAATCTGGATTTTTTAATGCTAGTTTGAAACATACTGAAAATTTTGAAACCAGTATCAATTTAATCTGGATTTTTAATAGTGGTTTTTAAACGTACTAGAAATTTTTAAACCTGTAACTAACCACACTGTAAATTTAAAAGCCAGTATGAAATCTTACGAGGGAATTTTGAAACGAGTATCAATTTAATCTAGATTTTTTAATACCATATTACCCCGAAAAGCGAGGTTGACCAGTATGCCGGAAATTTGAATTTTCCGGCATGCCAGATAATTTAAGGTTTATTTTGCAACAAAACTAAAGTTAATTTCCCCATACAGTTCCTATCAAAAAGCATAACATTGTTACGCTCGCTCACAGGTCACTAATACATTAGTCTAGTTTTATTTGAATTAAAAAAACGGTAGTGTTTTTTTATATAAATCTCATAACACTTATGATTTTCATACATTCAAAAGGGACAATTAATTTGAGATGCAACTCCTGCATTAGATTATTATAAAGCATAAGTTAGCAATTTCATTATCTTTTGAGAAAAATATGTAAGGGAACATTTTTGTACTAAAATTACAAACATAATATAATCTTTGTTTCCTACATTTACTGAATGCAAAAGAAATTAGTGAAAAAAAAACCTACAATGTTTACATACTGTAAAGACTAAGCAGCTTAAAAACATTTCATGGTCATTAATTATACTATGTTCAGTGTCAAAATATGTGTGTATATATTTTTTTCAATGCTTAACAGTTGCAAAGAACAAGCAACTTCTGACATTCTCTAAAAGCAGTGATTTAGTAAAAAATGTTAGGATGAGAGTTTTAAGAGTCAAAAAACCAAACCCAGTGGCACGACATCTTATGAGGGCCAAGGCCTACTGTACCCATCTCACTCCTCCTGACCAAGGGCTCTGGGGAGCTAGGCAGATGTTCCTGCTAAGAGGTCAGCCTAATGCAGAACCCCCAGGGTTTAGTTCCCAAGCATATTTGGTACTCATTTTATCGACGCACTGAAGGGATGAATGGCTGAATCAATCATGCCCGACCGGGAGATCGAACCCAGACCTGCAGCGTGGTAGCGCGCGAAGCACTACCACGGAGTCACTGGGCTTCAGAGCACTTGAATATAATTCACGAAGAGAGCAGTAGGCTACGGAGTCTTTAGATGAAAACAGGGCCGGATTTAGGGGAGAGCAGGCGGGGCTACTACCCCGGGGCTTCCACAACAAAGGGGCCCCCACAGTAAAATGTTTACAAAATATCCTAACTTTCACGGGTTGAAAATATCGGATATATACATATATATATCAAAATATTCGAATACATATCAATGTATCGGATATTTTCTAAAATATGATGATTTTTTTCGAACCCTGATTAGGGGCCTCCACATTTCCAAATCTGGCCCTGGATGAAAAATCTAAACTCAGATCGGTCAGAAATGCTGCTGATAGGCTAAGGTGCACAAATGCACAATGTGTACTTCAAATCAAGAGAATTCCGCAAGTGTTTCCGAACACATTTACAGATTAATCATGCACTTTACTGGAGAAAAAGGGTTGACCTAAGACTGATAATTATAAAACTGAAGAAAAATATTATTGTAGCAAAAAAATTAGTGATTATTATATAACACTAATATTTATGTCATACCTCAGATACCACTTATTTCATCCCATAGTAATATGCCTTTTAAATTCAAACGTAAACAATTTCATGTTAGATTAGCCTTCCTAATGACTATAAATAAAGCAGGGTCAAAATGATTTCATGAAAATATATTAGCAGTAAAATCAGGTTTCACGATTCAATTTGTCGCTTTACTCTGTCACTGTGGGTCAGTTCTTAACATCAATGCCATTGCAAAAGTATGTGAAATGTTTCGCTTTTCAGGTCTTCACGATTCAATTTGTTGCTTTACTTTGTCATTGTTGTTCAGTTCTTAACTTCAATGCTTTGCAAAACTAAGTGACATGTTTTGCAATGAGAATTGTTCAATAAATTCATTTAGTCTATGTGGAATAACATAATACAGTGAAGCATAGTTTATACGTTTCCCTTTTATACGTTTTAATTAATAATACATTTTTTAAATTGGTCCCTGGAGAGTCTAATATACATTACCCTTTACCAAGTATATGTTTTTTTATTTGTACGCTTTTTTTAATAGTCCCTTCAAAAACGCATAAACGGTGCTTCACTGTATATACAAAAATGTGGTTGGAAACATCTAAAGACTCCCAAGTCCACTGCTCTCTTCTTTGAAAATTATATTCAAGTGATTAAAAACACTCATTCTAAAATCAAAATTTTAACGCTAGACATCTAACGCTATATAGAAGCGCGTCTTCAAAACGTAAACAAAGATCGTACGTAAATAAAGCTGGTTGTTGCCAACGGAGAGAAAGAAATAAAGGCTCGTTTTGCGCCACGCATAAGCGTTTTATATATATAGATTGGCACAAAATTAATTTACATCCCGGCGGTTTGCCTAACGAAGTTTTTTTAATTTGTATTCGTCCTAGATTTTCTAATATTTACTAATTTATGAATCATTTCTTCATATTTTTTTCACTCCTAACGAATCAGTTTCCGACTTCAACTCAACCGAACAATGAGCCATGCGGTCGATTTGTTTACAGTGTTGCTTAATGCTTTGCACGTTTTCGCTAATTTATTCTTTTTTTTTTAAGTTCATTCAATTCAGTATGTCTCTATCGAAAAATTTTTATTCTTTTTTTTTTCTTACTATTATTTCTAGCAATTTTTTTGTCATGTAATTTCTTTACTAGTGTTGCGCTGTCCTTGTTTCATTCTTTAAGGTGCTAATATAAAGTTATTTTTTTTAAATATTTGTTAATTTTAAGCTTTGTTCTTTTTAATTTTTGTCTGAGTTAATTCTAGCATATGAAATAAGTCCCCGAGAACTTAACCATATTGATTTTCGTCGCTAGAAAACGGAGAAAAAATCTTACATTTCGCTCACAAGCAATTTTTGTTACGTTCCTTTTATATTTTTTAGGTAAAGCCCCCTTTTCTTTTATTTGTTTCATTCGGTTTTTTTTCACATTTGTTTATTTTTGGGGGATATTTCTTCGGTGTTTTTTGTATACAGTCAAGTAAAATTTATCACCAAACATTTTTGCATGAAAAATGAAACCACAGCAGTAGTAGTAACTTTTGTACAGAAGTAACTGTACCTAAAAGAAGCAAGTTAAGCAGAATAAGGCTAAGAATTCAAATGTATAGAAATAAGAAAAATTACAAATTGGTCAATGTTCAATTACAGTAGACTCGGACAAATGAATTTCTTCCGAAAAGAAATTCTATATTAATAAATTTTTGTATTTGAAATGGGGGAAAAACTATTTTTAAATTCTTTATCAAATGAAAGTAGAGTGTTTTTACATGCTAAGGGTAGTAACATGTACCGAACTTTATGTACAGTAAGGATGTACTGTACTCTAAATGAAAATCATTGCTTGCTGAATATCTCTGTCAAAGTGACTAGTGTGAGCTAGCGTTTAACTAGCACACAGAGGGAAAAGCGCTTAGACAGATTATTTATTTTGTGAATCACTTCTACAAATATTTTGCGTTAGTTTCTGTCTTAATTTTAGTTTTCTGAAAAAAATTTGGATAATAGTAGTTCTACTTACTGTACACATCAGTAAGGAAAATGAGGTGCGTGTTACCAAAACAAATAGAAAATATCCATGACTTAATTTATAAGTTACTGAAAATAGGACATGTTAACAAATCAGAGAATTAGCTAAAACGTGCAAAGTAAATAGACATTTACACCATAGGTTGCGCAGTTTTCAGGCCACTGTTAGATTGTTGTGCGGACTCTGATTTTCGTCAATTCATTTTTTTAAAAAAGGTTTATTTTACTTATTTATTTTTTGTCTTGGGTTCTTCTCCCCATATAAGCAGAAAATTCTCTCAAGAATACTCTGGACTCTGCTGAATTCATGCAGTTTTTCCGTTCCAGAATCTTGGAATTCTGTTGAATGATTGTTCTGAATTATTGTTCATGATTTTTTAACGGGCATCAAAAAATAAATTTTTTGTCGATGCAGTATAAATGTATTGTTTATTTATATGAAAACCTGTTTTTGTGCAGTGTATGAAAATTATTTATAAAAAGAGTGTGAGGTAATATCTTCAAGTGAGGACATGGGCATCCTGATGGGAAGTCACTGACCTCCCAAAAATTTCCTTGTTCAGGAAATTTTTCAGGAGTCTGCAAAATTATCTTCACTTGGTTTATTTTGATTTTGTTTAATTTTGGGGTTATTTTCTTTGTGAGACTTTTTTATGCGGTCCCTATCCACCACATTTTTTTTAAAAACTGTGTTTCAAAAACAACCTTTTATAGCTACTTGTGAAGTTTCGAAAAATATTTTTTTAATGGGATTTTTTTTTATGCGGTCCCCATCCACCGCATAAAAACAGGTTTGGGTGTATAAGTAATGAAAGAAACATTAATTTTAAATCTATATACTATAAGAATAATGTAGGAAAATAAACAGCAACAATTTGACAATACATTTAATTATTTAAATTTGAAAATATTTGATAGATATCAAAATATATTTTCAAACCATGGAAACCAGTAACACGCTGTGAGTTATATAGATAACACACTATGTTTTTCTATGCTATACAGCAACAAAACTGACACGAGCAGCTGAAAAAATATTGGAGAATAAACATCTACACAATAGTAGTTTTAAGTGATTTGAACTCGAATGTTACAATATTTGGAAAAAATTATAATGTGGCGCTTATTATTTACTGTTTGTTGTCTAAATTAATAATGCATACTGAATGTGTGAAATTTTTGCTTCTAAATTATGAAATTTTAATGCATCACCATTGATTATATAGTTTTATATCATAAGCATGCACAAGAAAACCTTTTGTGGCAAGAAAGAGCATTAAATTTGGGTTATAACACAGTGGTTCGTACATTTTTCCAAATTTTGGAGTTTTGTTGCCGGGTTTGGTATGTTTTAATTTATTTTAGAAAGATCTTTCCCCAAACAGACCCCGCAACAGGTTGTAGGTTAACATCCAGATTATGCCATAGAAATTTTAAAGGGTTTATTGACCTCAACTTTGGGGTCTTGTTTGCTTGGGGGAGGGGGTTCATCATCATTCCTGGTAGGAAGGACATTCTTGCCATACATGTTAGTAAGTTAAAATGTATATTTTGTTCAACTTTAACTTATTAATGTATTCAATAAAAAGTTACAACTGCAGTAACAGTTGTAACAACTGCTGCTGAATTTCAGGAGTAATAAACAGATTTTTGGTAACAAAGATGATTTCCACTCCACGACAGGCTTTATTTTAGAATTTCTTATATTTCATCAAAAACTGAACAATACTTTTGATATGTTCTCCTAAATAAATTTATTGTTAATAAACATGCTAAAATTAAGAAATGTTAATTTTCAGTTTCTTTTTTTTTTCATTTTAAATATTGCGGACAAAAAGTAGTCTCTACACAATGAAAACATTATGTAAAAAAGTGCACTAAGTGTGATTGCATATGAAAAGTATTGTACAATTTAGCTGTACAGAGTGTGCTGTTTGTACAGTGCACTTTTTGTACACAAAACAGAGGTGCCAAACATGCTCAGATTTTGTGCTATTTTTTTGCACGGTTTCAGTTTGCACTTTTTGTGCACAAAACAGAGATGCCCAATATGCCTAGATTTTGTGCACTTTTTTTTTTGCACTTTTTGTGCAAACTTTTTCTAGCTGGGATGTAGAAAAAGTATCTCTTATATGCTCTGCATATTTGACAAATGGATATGAACTCTTTTTGTGTCAATAAAAATGACCAACTGTGAAATTGTTTTCAATAGAGACAATTCTAATCTTGACCAGACAATCAACGATTTTAATGGGGCCTACAGAACAGCAGATCTTTTCCCCTGAATCATGTGAAAAGTTACATTTGAAGATCTTATGTTGCCTGAGCTACTTTATGTCTCTGTGAACTAACTGGACAGAGGTGGTGAGCAACTCTCAGTGTAGAAGTCAGTGGAGCACCCCCAAGGGTGAAAGAAGCTTTGATAGCACATTATCATTTCTATGGATGGGATGTAGCAGACTTCAGGCAGATGCATCCTGTTGTCTTTATTATCCTCTTTATCCTTGTCGTTCTTGCATTTCAAGGAGTTTGAAAGGTGGGTTTTGCCACATTTCGCAATTATATCACTGTAAGGGTAGTTGCCAGGGGCATGCACACGGGGATGGGGGGAGAGAGAAGGGACACCTGTTGGCCTGAGGGGGCCTAAAAACTAGGTGTGAAATATAGGGGTAAATAACATGGAGGGGGCCCAGAAAAGTCATTTGTGACGGGCCTCAAAATGGCGGGATGAGTGAGTCTCATTTTAGTTCTTGCTCTGGAAAGTGTGTATTAGCCTCTGCGCTTTGTTTTTGCGAATTTGGGATGTAAATACGTGTGTGACCATTGAGTTTACGGTGTTAATGGAATTTGCCTAATTGCTATGGTTAATTTAGCAGTTGCTAACGATATTTCTCGTCGTAAATAAATCTTCTCTATTTTCTCAAGAACTATTGTCATTTAAAGAATTTCTTGAAGTGGCTAGACTCATAACAATATATTGCAATTAAACATTTTTGTTCTGACTAAATATGTTTACTTTTTAATCATTTACTTGATAATGCACTACATATAGCTTTGATTAATATTGTAATTTTAAGTTTTGGATATTGATAAGTCGCATTTTTAGTTGATTTAATTATGTTACATTAAAATATTGTGCTTCGTAAATATACCTAATGCAATGCTGGTATTCTAGTGACTTCAGTATGCTACTGGCACCATGCACCGTACCAGCTTATGCAATGCCAGTACACTTTAACATCAAAATGGACTGCACCAGTGTCTATTCCCGCATCATAAGTCAGTACAGACCATTCTGGAGAATCACCAGAATATACTACCGCGATAGGAAGTAACGAAATGTGCTGTACCAGTACCAGAAAGAAATATCAGAATACAACTGAAGTTGGAACAACAACTCTGGCTAAAACTACCGGGATTTGAAGAACCAAATAAATTCCAAAATAGAACAACCGTTCGGAAATGGAGTGCCGGGATCTGAAGTACCAGCTTATGGAACACCGGTTCCAGTAGGAACTACCGAGATCTGAAGTATACTGGAACACAGGTTCCGGTATGAACTACTGGGATCTGAAGTATACTGGCTAATGGAACACCGGTTCGGGTATTGAGCCCCGGTCCCGGTATGGAATACCGGGATATGAAGTATACCGGTTTATGGAACACCGGTTCCAGTATGGAATACCGGTTCCGGTATTGAGCCCCGGTCCCGGTATGGAATACCGGGATATGAAGTATACCGGTTTATGGAACACCAGTTCCGGTATGGAATACCGGTTCTGGTATGCAGTACGGTTTCGGTATGGAAAACCGGTATTATTGGAATACCGGTTCCGGTATGGGATACCGGGATCTGAATTATACCGGCTTATGGAACACCGGTTCCGGTATCGGATACCGGGATCTGAATTATACCGGCTTATGGAACACCGGTTCCGGTATGGAATACCGGTTCCGGTATGGGATACCGGGATCTGAATTATACCGGCTTATGGAACACCGGTTCCGGTATAAATACTGACATACCGGAAGTATGATACCGGTTCCGGTGTTTCATAAGCCGGTATATTTTTTTCCGGTATCATTTTTTTTTTCCAATAGGGTATCCTGCACTGTAAGAAAATTCCGAAACATCAGAGATTAGTTTCGGGCAGAGCTTCGGGATTTTACAGGTTTTCATCAAATTTCTGAGAAAATCAAGTATTATTGCCGAAACTTTTTCTGAATTGCTTCAAGTTGCACGAAGGCAGACTTCAAACTGTTGCGAAAAATATTTTTAACTAACAATTTAAAGATTGGCTCAGCGTATTTATTTTGTGTATCGCTTTCTCCGCGCCTATATGGCCTGTCCGGATTGACTAAACCCCCTAGTGCAAGCGAATTGTTAATCTTTGAGTTCCGTAGCTTTGCCAGAATTTCGGGTAAGCAAGATGCTTGTTACTTACCCGCAATTCTGTTCCTGCTTTGGTTAACGTTGCATGATGCTTTTGGACCTTTCTTGGATCAGAAGGAAATCAGGAGGGTGTCAAGCTATTTTTTTTTATACCTGCGTAAGGCTTCCCTGAAAGTTCCCGTATTTTGCTCTACAGACATGACTACCTTTTCTTGGGAAGGTTTTTGAATTTTTTAGAAAGATTCCAGGATAATTTTAGGATGGTTATTGACTTTAAGCGGAAATTTGGCTGGCCATTTTTTTCCTGAAACATTTCTTACTTGTTTTTACATTGCGGTGTCCGTGTAACGCTCCGGGATTGCAGTGGTTTTTATCCACTTCCTGGAAAAATCAAGTATCAGCGTCAAAAAGTTTCCTGAATTGCTATAAGTGGCATGAATTCAGACTTCTCACTGCTGTAAAAAATTTTTTAGCTCCCAGTTTAAAGATTAACTAAGCGTCTTAATAATGTGTATTGGCTTCAGTTCGATTGTGGCTGATCTAGATTGATAAGGCGTCCAAAGGGCCCAAATCAGTTAATGGACTATGTAGCTTCGCTAGAATTGCAGGCGAGTAAAATTCTTGATACTTGCTTGAAATTCTGTCTTAGCTTTGGCCATATTAACAATACGGATTTTGGAGCTTTCCTGAAAATGCAGGAAAAGTACCAAGCATATTATATCATACTCTAAAGCTCCAGAGACACGACTGGCTTTAAACAGGAATATTTCAGGAGGTTTCCAGGAAAATTTCATAAAGGTTACTGAATTTTAGCGGAAAAAGTTCCTGGCTTTTGTAAGATATGTTAGTGGAAGAAATTGGGCACATCAGCTGCCCATTATTATCCAGGAACGTTTCTGAATCGTTTTTACAGTGTAGAAAATCGCCCGTTAAGGTATAACGTGTGAAAATTGCTTCTACATTTGAAAGAAGCCATTGTCTGTTTGGTGATATTTTGATAGTTTAAACTGTAACCCTAACTCTCCGAAGAATTAACACTTAACTCCAGTAGATAGCGTTCAGTGTTGACCATTTTTTCGTTTCTTCATTCCCATCAAATGACAGTTTTAGCAGTAAAACAGTAAAGTTACCGGATCAAATTCAGCCTTGTCACAATAAAGCCTTTCCCTGCATGTTAAATATTACCAAAAGTATCAAATTATTATGCCGTGGCACGAGTTTCATTGTTGAAACTCGCGGTTTACTCGATCATTGGCTATTATTGAGGATTGTTAAAGGAGACTTGAAGGAAATATGTGTCCGTTGCCAAAAGTTAATTAGAAATTTGGCACCTTCAATCACCTATAAATAACTAAGTCTGTTTGTACGTGAGGTCAAGAGATTCTATAGCACCATTCTATGATGCTATACTTTGGTTCTAGAGGGTCATTTATATTTATTTTGTCTTTGCATAGCACCTACAGTCTCGAAATTCGGAACGAAATTCAATAGCTTACAATAATGTTTATTGTCCGCGTTTGAAAACGATTTTTCAGACTGAACCATTTTGCTATGTTGAAAGGCTATATTTCTACCAAGACCAGGCATTGCAGGTAGGGAGTAGTGTTGTCGTTTCTGAAATGGGAATATTTTTAATGGGAGAGCATAATTTAACTGAACAACATCAAATCCATACCTGGTATTGCTCAGGTCTTATTAGCTATCAAAGCAAACAGAAATGAATAATACATCCAGCATTTTATTGAATATAGCAGTAGATTTTCCCCCCGATAAAAGTAAATATTTAAACAAGATACTAAAAAGTACATAAAAATTTGGCGAAAGGAACATGTTATGTGAGATATACTTCAGAAAAATAAAACCTCTAGCATAAAAAAAAATATATTTTTCATTTCTAAAATCCCTTTGTTAAAGAATTCCAAATGTTGCAAAAGAACTGAATGCAGATGTGCTTGACCATCTACAAAAACCAATACTATATCTTTTTTAAAGTTACTTTCTTCATGCAAATAAGACCGAACTTTATTTCTTTAAATGAGATATCGTATTTGCCCTCCTTGTTGAGGTAACGTTTGCTATTCCTTTTGATCTGGAGTTAAACCGAAAGAGCACGGGTTCGACATCTAGTAAAGAAAAATAATTTCAAAAGCTTTAACTTTTTTTAAAATATGTATATTTAATTCATATATTTACACTGCTAAAAAATTAAACTTGAATCCTAAAACTAATCGATATTAAAGCAAACTTTCTACATTATGATACAGAACATAAACATTTTTTTTCTCTTTATAAGTTTTCTGGTAAAAATGTAGATCTTTGAAGAAATTTTGAAAATGTGTAAATTTTAAACAGTCTTTTCTTAATGAAGATTGCTTTAGAAAGATCGTTTGCTATTAAAATAGAGTTTACAAATACCAGACAGTAATTTACTAACCTTCAAATATTGCTCATTGAAAATTGTTGAAAACTGGGAGGTGTCATCTCCGAAACGTGGTGGGTGATGGGAAAAGCGATGTTCGTACTCTAATACAAGAGATCATGTTACATAAGAATCAAAAAGAATTATGTCAGAAGCTTTTTGAGACTTTTTTTTTTTTTTTTTTCTTTGCTGTGCAGTGTTAGGGGAAAGGGGATCACATGTGAGTATGGTATGTTTTACTAGGATAACATCACGCATTTTTTTCTCTCCCTTTCATATCCAAAGGTCGCATAAAACTGCGTGTTTAAAATTAAAATTTCGGAACATTTCCGGTGGAGAACCCCTTTAGCCATTTTTTCATTACTCGTATTCGAGTAATGACTGGCCCCATGCTAAAACAGAGGTTGTATCAGCTTTCCCTTTGTCTGTCTCTCTCTCTCACTGTCCAACAGTCGAAGACAAGCCGGAGATTTTCAAAATGGTCCTTTAAATAGTTAAAACGAAACAGGAAAAGATTTTCTAATTCATATCTTTTTTAGCGACTGATATGACCTTTTCATCAGGGCCGGATTAAGCCACCGCGAGGCCCGTAGCAAATAATTCCAAGGGGCCCTCGTTTTTGCATGATATAGTAAACAATAGAGCTGTTCTTCATGGAGATGGGCGGTGCACTTATTACACACATGAATATATAAATGTGGATATAATTTTAGAGCTTTACGATGGTTAGGACCCTCTTATAATGCCCCTCCTCTTCCTGTTACTACACGTTTTCAACTTTTAATTCCAAAAACGCAAATTTTGGACGATATAAAGGGAGAGGGTCCGGGGGAACCCCCCCCCCCCCCCCCGATTTTTCGGTTATTGAAATATTGAAATTTTCGATATTTCAATACTAAAAACTCACTTCTAACGATTCCTGGTGATATTAGGAAGAGAAGATTCGGAAGTCATCATTTGGAGAAACTGAAGTCAAAGAACGCCATTGCATCCTATCTTAGGTAAGATCAAACGGAAAAATTTGGGTTCACAACGACTCTCTCCAGGCAGTTTTTTAAAATTGAAGCCTTAAATAAAACTGTGGATTATCTTTAATGATGTTGCAGAGAGAGGGAAGAGGGGTGTTCAAGGAGGTCCCATTGGAAAATTTTCGAGTTTATTACCTATTATTAATCTAAAAACACAATTTTAAGAAAAAATTCTCGAAATTATATACTCTGAAAGGTTTTTTTTTTTTTACCTTCTTTGGTGATTTTGGGGCGGAATTCACGAAAGCCATCCCCTGGAAATTTCTCGAAAGGGAAGTTGTGAAAACGTGATAGATTGAAGGCCATCGCGGGTTACGTTTCAGTATGGGATGGGGTTCAGGCACTCTCCAAGGCAACCCGGAAAATTTTTGAAGTTAAAATCTAAAAAGAACATTTTGGACCATCGTTAACAATTTTTGAGGGGGAGAGGTACACTCCCATAGAAATTTTTCGAAATTATAGTCCAAAACACGCAATTGTAGGCCACCTTATTAGACGACGTTATAGGGCGAGATCGAGCTCCGGATTACAACCGTGGAAATTTTTCGAAACTGAAGTTCTAGAAAGCAGTTTTAGCGGGTTTTCGATTATGTTAAACAATTTTCTTCCTGAATTTTTGAACAATCACGATTGCTTATTGTTCTCACTTGACAGTCCTTGATGTTCCGGTTCCTTTTTCATCTTGGACCAGGCCTGTAGCACCACCGTCCACCGGCGGCGGCGCGGCTGGTCCTGAGCACTGTCCCCCGGAATACACTTTTGCTGGGCGGTGGCGTCCATGTCCTACACACGCATGGTCATATACACTCCCCTACGTGCGCACGCCTTTACACACATACACGCGCCTACGTGCACACACATAAGCCTACACACACAACTATACACACTTAACCACCCAGGAGGAAGGACATGCTTGGGGGGGAGCCGTTTCTAGAAACAATAACTCTAATCAGTAGGGTCTTGTCGCAACTCGTGATTGCGAAAAACATAATTTGAATGGTTCGCCGTGGTTCAAAGTTTCGGAATTCAAATTAGAATTAATTGGGGGAAGTAGGTCACAGATTTTTTTTTTTCTAAAGTGATTTTTACGTTACTGGAAAAATATATTCAAATATTTTCTCTCTTGTAAGTTCTAATATTCAAACCAACAAAGTCATAAAAGGAAACAGTCAGTTCTTCTTACCATGGAAAAAAATAGGGCATGACATATCTCAAACATTTTGTCGCAAAATTTTATGGTTCAGTAACTTCTACCATAAGGGAGAAAGACTTTTATCCGACGCGTTTTGTACGATGGCAAAAAACACTTCTGGTTCTATGAATCTATGTAGGGTCTTGTCGCAACTCGTGATTGCGAAAAACATAATTTGAATTCAAAGTTTCGGAATACAAATTACAGTTAATTTTTCTGAATTTCAAGTTTAAATAAAAAACGTTTTTGGCTACCTTTGGTGATGCAAAAGAAATGGGTTAGGTTCAGGGCATGGGCGGCAGCTTTTTAGTTCCCTCCCACTCAGAGGAAAAAATTAAAAACGATATTTAAAGTCTTTCTTCTACCCATAATTATTTTAGTTCATCAAAAAATAATATCCTGTTATCAATTTATTTATTTCGCTCAGCATAAGTGTGAAGTCTCGGAATCTTTTTAGCCTACTTTCCCAGTAAAAGTCAGAAAAAGAAGAAAAAAGCATGAAAGAAGGCTTAATGCATCTTAAAAATATCCCGAAAAACAAAAAAAAGTCAAAAATAAATAAAATAATTAAATAAATATCGAAAAATTAAAAATTGGAAAGTAGGGTATTGAGATAGGGAAAAATGTCTGTCGGTCTGTCTGTCTGTCCCCCCCCCCCCCTAATAACTTTTGAATGAATAGTCCGATTCGAACAAACTTTTTTTTGTTCGAAAGATCTCGGCAAGGACACCTCATTCCCATATTTCGCTTTTTGGTTTGAACTATTTTTTGTTCAATTTTGTTCAAACTTAACATTAGCTCCTACGGGGAAATTCAAGGCAATTCCGAACTGTGAGGTGAATTTGCTTCAAACAAACTTTGTAGGAAAAAGCTTTTGATGAAAAACTTGTATATAAAATATCTTTTTGATTTGAACAATTTTCTGTTCAATTTTTAACAGTTCAAATCCCTTAACATTAGCGCTTACGGGGAAACTGAAAGTCAATGTAGATTCCGTACTTGAAGGCGGATTTACTTCAAACAAATTTTGTTGGAAATAGCTCTTGACGCCGAACTCCAGACTCCGACTCCGAGAATTTAGGGGCACCTGAATCCGAATCCGACTCCTGTGCCCGACAATTAATCGGACTCCGACTCCCCGACTTCGACTATGACTTCCTAGCTTTGGCAAAAATTTATACACGGACAAAATACTGACTCCGATTCTTGGATATTCGACTCCGACTCCTTCATCCCAAAATTAGATTGAATCCGACTCCGACGCTATGGTTTTAACTGTGAAATAATTATTGTTGATGTGATTTGTTTTTATTTTAACGCTAAAGTTTTTATTTAGGTATTCAGTTTTCGGTGAATAAACTCGAAGTCATTTATGTTTCTACATAAAGATACGCGCAGACGATTTTTTTTTTTTTTTTTTTTTTTTTGACAATGAAAAGTATTTCTTTACGTTGACATTTTATTGTTTTTATTTATCTTGATAAGTGCATTAATTCATTTAAAAAATTATTTTTGGCAACAGGGGAAAAAGAAACGATTTTTTTTTTGATAGGATGTATTTATTTTAGTGAGCTTATTAATTTTTATTATTTTTTTTTCGTTTTGAAAGCTGTTGAAGAATTTTTTTAAATGTAAAAAAGTGTATTAGCTGCTTTGTTTAAAAGTTGCTGCTATTTTATTTGTTCGTTTTGTTTTTTTTTTTTTTCTTTTTTTTACGCATTTAATTTTTTTAGATGAGTGAGGAATATTTTATTCCTAGAAAGTAACTTAAAATATTGGAAAAATATGCTTGAAACAATTTGCGATTTTAGCTATTTTGAGAACATTGATCAGGTACTAGAAAGTAGTATGGGTATACGGGAAAGTAGGCACGTCTAGTTCTAGACAGAACTTCTTGTTCTTTTCTTCTATCATGATCTCTTAATTTTGCTCAATGCTATTTACAGCACCGGATCTACGGGCTCGTGTCACAGGGAGGGGGGGGGGGGGATTTTGAGAAGTGAAAAATTGATATGAAGTTAAGTAAGCAAAGAGGATTTGAGGATGACTAATAATTACCTTTTCAGGACTCCAATTTCGAAAGCTTTAAGAAGAAAGCCACTTTTAAACAATTTATGGATGGTAACCCTTTCCCATCTCTGGTCTAACATTGCCAAAGAAAGCTTTGAAATGTGGTTTTAGGATTTGTGCTTTAAGAGTTTCAGCATCCTTCTTCTCCGACTTTCAAGAAAAATTGCTTAAATTTTTAGACCCCAAATTCCGGAGAAAGCCCTTAAAACCATCTCGATTTCAAAATTTCAAAAAAAAAAATCCAAAGGAGAATACCCCCCCCCCCCCCCCCCCAGATAACGTCACCAGTGATAATCTAAAAACCGCGTCAGAACTGTTTCTGGGGGAGTTCCCTTTCTCTAATCTTCCCACATAGCTTGAAATTTTGTTTTCAGCTATACCATGGGACGATCCCTCAAACCCTTTCCTCCCAAAGATAGCCTGAAATTGACTTCAGTTTTAAACACAATTTTAGGAAAGAACCCCTTTCCTTACGGCTCTCCAACCTACGGCCCACGAACTCGTTGGAAATATAATAGGGACAATATTTTTAATTACAAATAGTTACTTAAAATCTTTTTACCCTTAATTTAAATTGTTTTTTAATCATTTTTTACTCTTAACTACGTTTGCAGCACCCATCTCTCTTTTTGCACTTTCCAATAACAAATATCTTTTCTCCGTGCCACATTCTCCCGCTTGTCCCCTGACATGGAGTTTTTACTGACCCCAGGGAAAACATGTGCTCCATTTTACAGTTCTCTACCAGAAAAAGACTTTCTAAAAAATTCATGCTAAAGATATGTTTTCTCCTTTTGCATTCACTTGCAAGTGTGAACAGACATTTTGAAAATTATGTTGAATCTAGATTTTCTTTATCAGACGAACATTTAAAATTTCTCTTAATCATCGGAAGTACGAATTTTGTCCCTGAATGAACTGACACTTTTAGCGGTAAACAAATGCAATCTTCTTATTAATTTTTTAATTTTTTTAAAAAGCTTTACACGTGTTGTGTTCTTATTTATTTCCAAATGTTTAATCGTCATTAATTGAATAAAAAAAAGTTGAAGTACATTGCAAACATTTTGTCTTGTATCACTCAGTCATTAGACTTTGTTTTTTTTTTTTAAACTTCACTTTATTAAATTGTGACAAAGAATACTTTTTGTTTCAGTTTCCTGAACTATTCTAAATTTTACAAGACCCACTATCATTACATTATTAGAGATTTATTTGCCCATAAAATGTAATTTAATTTAGCTAACAGTAAATATGTATAAGGAAATATAGCATTTTAGAAGCTAGCCCAGAAATTTTCAAAAACCACCACTGAGCGATTAATTAAAAAAATATATATTCGCTATGTAAGGGTGGAGGTGTGGGGCGGGGGAATAGTGCTAAATAGATCATCTGAGCTAAAATATTGTTGGACTGGCCCGCCTCGCCTCCAAAAATTTACAATGTGGCCCGAGAGTGAAAAAGGTTGGAGACCCCTTATTAAACAACCTAATTTTTTTTTTTTATTTAGCCTTGAATAGCTAAAATTTTTAGGACCCTAACTCCTTTAAATTTCTTAAGCAAAAAAAAAAGAGAGAGAGAGAGAGGCAAATATCTAGAGAAAACTCAATTCTCCGTTCTCCAAACATTGCCTAAAATTGTAATTTTTAGGTCAGTTTTGAAAATTTTCTGACCCAACGGAGCTTTTTCTCCTTCCATTGAGAAAGATCAACTGAAATTGCGTTTTTAAGACTTCAAATGAGAGAAATTTCCGGAAAGCAATCCAACGAAAAAATAAGACTTTTACTTTACTTGAGCATTTAGAAAAGCTAGATCTAAATACAAAGAGAAAGATAGAGATAAATTTAAACGGATTAAAGTGCGGAAGGTAGTTTTTTTTTTTTCTGGAATTTTTTCTCATGGGCGCGGGGCCCCCAGAAGCGCGGAGCCCGTAGCATTTGCTACTTCTGCTCTATGGCTAATCCGGGCCTGCTTTTCATGAAAACTATTTTTTGGAAATGCCTGAAAGTATAACTTTTACAGCCATACGCTACATATGTTCTAAAACATTGCGAGGAAAGTAAACTCAGACACGCCCTCTCTCAGTTTTTGACATCTTAGAATAAGAGATGGACTTGTCTCGCAAAGAATTGAAGCTTAGTTCGTATGGAAAATTTTTAAGTACCCCCCCCCCCCCAAAAAAAAAAAAAAAAATTTCTTAACAGTAAGTTGATAGTGTCAATCATTTTATTTGTATTTGATGTGTTTAGTATGTAATATACATACGTATAAATTTACTTTTAATGCTATTTTTGAAAAATAAAACCATATGTTTCAATTAATATATGTAAATGTTCTTTTTTACATCGCACAAAATGTTTACACATGGAGTTTTTTAAATAAATTAAATGCCTCGCTTATTTTTTGTCCGCATTATATTGGTCTAAACAATCTCACTTCAGGTGTTAATCATATTTTCCCCGACCACCATTGCAAAAAGGCGCTCAAAAGACCTTTGCACGACGGCGCCGATCAGGCTTGGAGCGAGCCTGCATGTACCCCAATAATGTGCATATGCAAACAATTTTAAAAAAAAAATTAGTTCTATAAAAAATGAAATAAGTTTTTTTAAAAATCTGGAGAAAAAAAAAATCCAGGGTACAAAGAAAATTCTATTCAATCATGGGGACACTTTGGCTATGAGAACTCGATGACATTTTTTGAGAAATTTAGAGTGCCCCCTTTTCCCCAATATATAGATAAATCCATGTTTAGAAGAAAATATATACTGTATTTTTTATAAAGTTCATTTGAATAATTATAGTTATTTGCCTTTAAATGCAAAAGTACAAATCACCAAAAAGCATTTTGTTGAAAGTAACTGTCAGGTACTAAATTTTTAATTCGGAACTAAAAGCAAAAACTAAGGTACATAATAAAATTAAAAACGTTAAACCCATCGGCAAATTCCATCAATTTATAAAATATGATATTTTTACTAAATGTAATAGATTTTTCTTATCTCTCTTAGCATATTGTTACGTGTTCGATGCAACTTCAGATTTTTTTTTTTGAATGACGACACAGTTCTTGAGAAAAGCACAGGAGATTTATTTACAGCTATGTACAGGAAATGTAGCTAAAACTGCTAAATGAATCATCAGCAATAAGGCAATATCAAATAACACCGTAAAAACCTTAGAAAGCGAACCAATTAACTCCCCCATTCACAAGACGGCCCGGCGTTTTATACCGAGCGAAGAAATATCTAGAAAATCCTACAAAGTTCTACAAATTTCTCATATCTTCTTTTTATTCCATTCACAAACCTTATTGTTCAGAAATGGGGGGACCGTATACTTCAGTCGAATGTTAGGGGGTTGTATGTACATTACAAGAAACTATTTACAGGTTACAATACTAAGATAATTTTAGATGAAGAAGATAATGGAATAAACGCCAAATTTAGCTAGATTACAACAAATTAATCACAAAACTAATTACCATTTACAGAATTTGTAACAATATTAAAATGAGGGGAAAGTACGCATCGAACGCAGAAAAAAACTCAATAAAACTGTTACGAGAAGCGTAAGATATTTTAAAAATACCTCTCCCTATCGATGAACTACTACAGCCTGAAAAGTGACGAGCGTACACCCATTAATCTACAGTGACAATGAAAACAAATAAGTTTACCTATCAGGATCAAATACTATCCGTCATTTGTCTAGAAACTTCAAAAGCAATTTTGCTATTTTCGTTAAAAATATCTCGTACGTGTAGCTGTCTGTGTTATACATATTTTGTTATCTGGGCTTTTGAGAATTTTCTGTTCCACCAGTAAACAGCTCAGTTAATTTGTGTGAAATTTATCAGCCGAATCACGTAGTCTGAAGTAATAGTAGCATGATTGAAACACTCTTTTTACTTCCTTTTACAAAAGAGGAAGTATTGTATTCGCGAAAAAAAATTCACTCAAAATTCGGCCTTAATTTCCATTTTGCTCACCCCCTAATTAATGTTGAGTTTTTTTTTTCAACTCGACCACACGCGGATAAATGCCTAAGAACATATTTAAAAACGAGCTGATGTGTGCATCACATGACTTCCTTTTACTCCAATTTAATGTCATTTCCCCATTATTCGCTATTTTAATGTGATTCAATATTTATTCTCTAAATATCACCAACAATGGCCAAATTGAAACCAAAAAAAAAAAACTCCGCCAAATTTGTCGCCAAGTTGGCGACAAAACTTGGCGACCAAAAGACTGGCGATATATCGCCAAGTGTCCGACAAATTATAACGCCACTTGAGTTTACATCGAAATTAACAATGACTTCCCCCCAAAAAGGTGCAAAAGACCCCCTTAGGAACATCCGAAAGCAACCAAAAGGGGAGGTGCACAACTAGACCCCACTACGAGTCTATGTACCAAATTTCAACTTTCTAGGACATACCATTTTTGAGTTATGCGAGATACATACGCACATACGCGCATACGCACATACGCACATACACACATACGCACATACATACAGACGTCACGAGAAAAGTCGTTGTAATTACCTCGGTGATGGTCAAAATGGATATTTCGCGTGTCTATACATTCTTAGGCACTTTTCCGCATGTGGTCGAATCGAAAAAAAAAACTCAACATTCATTTGGGGGTGAGCAAAATGGAAATTAAGGGCGATTTTTGAGTGAAAATTTTTTCGCGAATACAATACTTCCTTTTTTGTAAAAGGAAGTAAAAACACCCGAAATATCCATTTTGACATTCCCCGAGTTAAGTATAACGCCTTTTCTCGTGACGTTCGTATGAACATATGTATGTATGTGCGGATATGCGTATGTATGTCGTATAACTCAAGAACGGTATGTCCTCGAAAGTTGAAATTTGGTACGTAGACTCCTAGTGGGGTCTAGTTGTGCACCTCCCCTTTTGGTTGCATTCGGGTGTCTTTTGCCCCTTTTGGGGGGAAATCATTGTTAATTTCGATGTATACTCAAGTGGTGTTATAATTTGGCGGACACTTGACGATATATCGCCAATCTTTTGGTCGCCAAGTTTTGTCGCCAACTTGGCGACAAATTTGGCGATTTTTTTAAAATCTGGTTTCAATTCGGCCACTGGTGGTGATATTTAGAGAATAAACTATTGAATCACATTAAAGTTGCTAAAAATGGGAAAATTACATTAAAATTAGAGTAAAAGGAAGTCATGTGGTGCACACATCAGCTCGTTTGGTAGTTGTTTTGTGAATATAAACATGTTTAAATACAGAGTTAAGTTTTCGCTGTTTTCTGACAGCCGTTCTTTTTTATTTCTTTCATCTAGAATTTTTGATTTTTCGGAAGGCGGTCCCGGTCTAAATCACTTAGGTTGATTGAGGATCTACTGTGTTAAACTACTTTCTTTAATTGAGATTTAGTCAAAACTTACTGGTTTATCCTTATTATCACACTTGTACTTATTTTCATAGCGTTGTAATACAGCGCGGCAAAAAAAAAAAAAAAACTCTGAAAATCCTTCTTATTTCATTTTTTCTGATTCGTATGTAAAATGACCTCTAAATTTAAATATAGCCAACATTTTCCCCCATCATCCTCCACGTTTTGTAGATAGCTATATTCCCTTTTTTTGTTTTTTTGTTTTTTGTTTTTTTCAGTTTTCGACTATATTTTTATAGCCCTTTTTTTATTATTTAAATAAGAAGGGAGCGTTACAATAAAGATTAGCATTCTTCTGAATAACTAAAAAGGTTTAAAAGTTCGAAACTTTGAACATTTGTAACGACGAGAGACTTTGGGAGTAATTCCTCCCTAAAATATTAAAAAATTTCATCAAAACAATCTTTTATTCTTCCTGTTTCTTCCTAGAGTTTTTAACTTTTGCTTCGGTGTAAAGTAGAACATCGGCCTCAGTTCTACTGGTCTCATGACCGAAAACAACATTTTTTTCACGTCGTAAAAAATGGAAAGAACTTGGAGCTTGGCACGTTGCATACTATTCGCATCTAAATAGACTTCAAAAGTTTTGCGTCATACCACATTGAAGCATTTGCTTCTAATATCGCTAGTCCGGGACTCGAAACGAAAAATATTGGTCCGCCCTTACCTAACACTCCCCTTTAATATAGGAGCACCAGTTACGTATCAGAAAACTGGAGTTCTAGCCTTCTATTTACAGTAACTGCTGTAAAAAAATAGTTCGATTTACAGTGCTGGCCTAATTATCAGACGAAATTTTTTTTTTTCACTATTTGTACTAAAATACTATTTATTTTACTGTTGAAGTACAGTACATACTGTACACTGATTATTACGTTATTTTAGCACAATTTAATGTTTGCATGTGGCAGCACGGTCTGCTTTGTTAATGTTCTTTGTTTGTCTACTTACCAGGAACATAACCTCAATTAGCTTAAACAGTTCACTAGTTCTTTTTAATAGTGTGTTCCGTTGTATTTAAAGTTAGTTTTAGATAATTAGTGAGTATGTGTATGTGAGTATACATAATAGTGAGTATAAACCATTTTTTACCTCTTTTTTTTTAAAGTTAAGAAATGGTGTAAACCTTGTGAAAAGTATGCGAAAAATATTTAAAATGCTCATCAATAACAAGGGAATGCATACTAAATATTAGTGAATTATTTCACTGTTCGTTAATGTATCTATAGTTATGTAATCAATAAAGAATTTGCTTTTAAAACAGTCTTAGTCTAATAATGTGGCCATCACATATATTCTCTACAGTAATAGTTAGCTGAGTATCGTTTTCGTTCTGCTTGTAAACAATTAAGTTCTGATATAGTGTTCCGATATAGTGGATGGAGTGGTGTAGAAGTCAGACGCTAGTCCCTTAATTCCAAAGACGCAAGTTCGAACCTGGCTCCAGTCGGTGAATTTTAAAGAAATCTCAATTCCTAGGGCCGTTTTGCTTCGAAAAGAGCTCATGTGTATCCATTTAGTAAGAAAAATGAGCTTCAAAATTTTCGTGGTACAAGCATCCGACAATACTGGTGCCACGTTAAAGAATGGATGCTATGTCGAGGGATCGTACTAGGTCAGCAAAAGATTGTAACTAAAAAAAAATCTAATAGAAAGAGGCCTGAAGTCTTAAAAGTAGTAATGAATTCAATGTAAAAAGGATTCAGAAACGTTCCCGGAAAGTAATGGGCAGCTAATGTGCCCAGTTTCTACCAGTAACAAATCGTGCAAAAACCAGGAACAATTTCCTCTAAAAACCAGTTACCTCCCTGAAATTATACAGAATCTCTCTGAAGAATATGAAGATCTCACCGGTTAAAGCTAGTCCAGATATATTTGTTAGGTTTATTACAATTGATTACACCCTTCCAGAGTTACTAAGAAAGCTCCAGAAGCATCAATGCAGCCATGGCCAAAGCAGAATTGCAAGCAAAAACCAAGCATCTCCCATGCCTGCAATTCTTCTCTTGCAAAGCTGCAGCTATCCAGAGACTTATTCGCTCCGATTGGGAGCTTAGTCAACCTGATCGGGCCGGAACGGAAATAAAGATGAAACACGTAATAATTACACTCAGTTAATCTTTAAACTGGTAATTAAAAATATTTTTCACACCAGTGAGGAGTCTGCATTCGTGCAACTTGAAGCAATTCAGGAAACTTTTCTGCCAAGATGCTTGATTTTACGGGAAAATAGGAGAAAACTCGTGAAATCTCGCAACGTTCCACGGAAATAATCAGTAACGTTTCGGATTTCATTCAGTGTTTAAATAAACTTGCTTCAGCTGAATCACTTCATTTTGTTCACTAACTTCAGTTTGCATATGCTAAGTATTTCTTATACCTTTGCTATTTACAGACATCAAAAGATTTTTTATTGTAGGACCAGCAAAGAAATATGTAGGCAATGAATTCACTGAATCCTGATTAGTAGTAAATTGTCAAAGAAAGAATGAGAAGTCTTATTTTACACTATAATCGAAGCTTTCCCAATGCAAACTATTTTGTTTAACTCACCTTATCCTGTTTTATATAACACTACTACTCATCCATCTAACACGTGACTTTTGTAGCTAATGCTACAAAATGAGGATTTTTTTTTCCCTAGTTCAATTTTTATCAAAGTTGGTAAACTCATGATGATTTAAGCGTAACATGTTATTTTATTCATTTTTTATTGTAGTTTTTGTTCTTAATGAAAGAACAATGGTTCGCAGTGAAACGCGAAAGGTGAATTCTATAGTATCCCAATACGTAATTTAATGTCATTCAACGAGAGCCAAGTGTTTGTTCACAGCAAATATTTACCTATTCGCCAAGAATCACGATATATATATGTTTGTGTATATATATATATACAGGGTGAGTTCGATCGAATCTGCCATACGAAAGGGGGTGATAGAAGAGCCCAAGCGGAGCATGGAACCACCCATTATCGTGTCCAATCCTTAACCGTAACCGAGTTTTGGTAAATTTAAGGAAAATGAGTAAAAAAACAAAATTCTGAGAAAACGACTGATTTCTGAAATTCCTGTAAGACCTACAAAGAAAATAAGTACATATTTGGAAAGAGCAGACTAAATCCTACAAAATGATACCTTTCGCATTAAGATAGTCGCATTTTACCGAGAGCTACAAGCTTTGAAACATTGGACACACTCAGAATTAAAATGGTGCCAACGTTTTTAATCGACATTTTCAAAAACAACCGTAAGAGCTACAATCGGGCAAATCTACCAAAAACTGGCCCATTTTATTGGCTTTCAGATGATACAACAACAAATCATATTGGGCTTCAAGTTCAGCTGAAAGTCAGGCTTTTGTTTGAAACAGTGTAAAAATCTGCATTCGTTAAAAAAGGAAAACCAGCAAAGAGTCGCACTTTTCTGTTTTGAATTTTCTGTTTCACGATAGCATGTTGCTTTCTTTGTTAAAGAAAATGATATTTTTATATAAAAATAATAGTTTTAACATTTAATTTAGAGAAAAAACACATGAGATAACGATTCGTAGAAATAAAAGAAGCATTACTTTCCCGTGCTTTTGACAAAGGGAAAATCAATAACAAAAAAATGTTACACCAACATCGATTAGTACATTTAATAAACCTGCAAAATTTACAATAGCTGCTGAAATTGGTCGCCGCCACATCTGATACACGCTCTTGCCCTTTTGCGAACGGAAACAACCATTGCTCTTAGAGAAATTTCATTCCTTAGTTTCCCTACTGCTTCAACAAGCCGGTCGCTCAATTCTTTCAAACTTGCAACTTCTGTTTTGTAAACTTCTTGTTTTAAGAATCCCTAAACAAAGAAGTCCACTGGCGTCAGGTCTGGGGATCTAGGGGGCCAAGGGATGGGGCCCATACGACCAATCCATTGGGGATACTGTTCAGTTAGAAATTCCCGAACGGCATTTGAAGAATGTGCAGGGGCTCCATCGTGTTGGAAAATGATTTCTGCCCTCTCCTGAACAGTAATAGCATCAAGAAGGTCAGGCAAATGATGTTCAATGAACTCTAAATATGTGTTTCCTTTTAGGTTACCTCGAAACACAAACGGACCAATTAAATGATCTCCTATTACGCCAATCCAAACATTTATGCTGAATCGAGTTTGGAATAATGAGTTTTGGGTTAAGAAAAGATTATGTTCAGTATAATGATGCCAGTTATGCAAATATATGATGCCCCCTCTAGTGAACAACGACTCATCTGTCCACAATATCTTTCTTAGAAAATGGTGATCTTCAGTGTCTCGGACTAGTAGCCATCTGCAAAATGTTACCCGCTTTTCTAAATTTGAATTGCGCAGTTCTTGTACTAGAGTAAAATGATACGGGTGATACTTATTTTGGTGCAATGTTTTCATTACTTTACGTTGTGATAGTCCACCTTATATAGCAATCGAGCGTGAACTCACACTTTGGTTTTCCACTACTCGGTCCAGCACATACTCCTCAACATTGGCAGAACGGTGATCCTGGCCCCTCTCGAACAACGTACCAAATGAACCTGTCTCTCTTAGCTTTCGATGTATAGAGGCAAACACATCTATTAGATGCAGAACGATTTGGGTAACGGAGCCGGTATTCTTTCTCGGCTCTGCGAGCATTACCATCACAAAATCCGTACACGAAATGCATGTCAGCATACTCTTCGTTAAAAAATCGAGACATACCCAAAAATCGAGAAAAGAATATAGCAACTTATCTTTAGAAACTTTAACGAAAACTTTCAAAAACTAAAAACACACACTCTCTACTGACTTACTGTAAAAAGAATCATAATTCTAGCAATTTTCAAAACACATTTACAAAATATCAGAAAGAAGCAAACGATACATAAAATATTATGACAAATGAATAATTCTGTTTAGTTTTTATCATTAATTCGGAACTCCAGCGCTCGAATACGCTACCTTGCGGTGATTTACAAAACTGCAAATGAAACTAAAACTTTGCCACGTTGCGTTCCATTTGTGTCTGTTGACGTAAACACAGGCAGTTTGTTCTGAGTATTTATTAACGCAATCGATGTGTCTTAGTTTGCTTTCAGCTACAGAAATTAATTCGTCCCTTAGTAGTATTCTCGAGCTCCTCAAAATAATGTTAGTTTTCATTATTTCCTTAATAATAGGTGAAAGCGAAAATTCTGGATTAACAAACTTGGATAACGTTATACAAGGTAAAAAATTTTATTGTTTTGTATGAATTAGTAAGAATATGGGAGTTTTTTTAATCTTAAATTAATTAAACTTACCATATTTTACAGCAGCATTTAGTTGGAATGGACAGTATGCAAAATATTTTCTTGAATATATTATCGTAGAACAAAATGAACAATCGAGAAAGAATTTACTTTATTCCTTTTATTCTCAGCTGAAAGGTTTCGCCAAATTTGTTTAGGGTTATAATTTTAGTATAGTGCGAGCAAAGTAGCCTTGGCGAGATTTCGCGTTTTTAGTTAAACCATTTTTAATTTTCATCATGAGTGGAATAAAATGGTAGTAAGATTACAGAATTCGATAAGTGAAAGGAAATAATGGTCAATCAACTGAAAAGAAAACTACCACCATATATCCGTGAGAATTTTATTGATGATTTGCATTGTGCAGTTATTTTTTAAATTCACTTGCAACATTTTATATTCATTAGCCTTTACTTTAGCTGAAATAGCTTTTATGTATAAAAATTAATTATGACCTTATTAAATTAATTAAAATGATGGTGAATCGAGAAAGATATTCTTAAACATAAATCTTAACAAAATATAAAGTAATCTGTTCATTCCTATCTTTAACCCCCACCCACGATTAATTAACTAAGCTCTTCAAAATTCCCAATAGAATTACTTCGTATTAAAATGTAATACGAAGTAAGTCATGTGAAAACAAAATTATGAAAATGAAGAAGTAAAAACAACATAACGGAGTGTGCTTGTTTACTGGAAAGTAACCTTAAATGTGATTCTTCCAAAATTAGATGTTGCTAAACCCAATCAAGTGGGTCTTTTTTTTTTAAACCGTCGAACGGAAAATGCGTCACTTAGAAGATGTTGAAACGTAACAGGTCTGAATACATGAAGCCTAAATTCGAAACAAAATACAAATCTAGCAGTACGTTACCACCCTGGAGCCGGGGCTAAGACAGAACTACATGCAATGTACCCCACAACCCAGTTATCTCATCTAGAGACTGCAGTACCGTTCTTATTACACCTCATCCGTCTGTATCAGTGAATGTCTTAGAGGCAGATGTGATCTCACTGAAGCTGAGAGTGCTAACAAACTGGTAGATAAAGTAAATTTATCTCACCAGTGAGTGTCCACAGCATAATGCGGAGAATAAGAGTATTTAAGCTTTGCCTTCGATTCACGAGTTAAAACGCACCATGATGCGGACACTGGGCAGCTGACTGTTTCGTATATTGCGTAAATAAAGTGTTTTCTCTGTTCTACCTGTATTTTATATTATTTGAACGAACCCGAATAAAACTAGCAACCCCCCTCCCCCCCCCCCCCAGAAAAAAACAGGGAACCAGTACGATAATGATGAAAAGAAAAAAAAGACAAATCGACTCAGATAGGGATGTTTCTCAAAACAGAAAAAAAAAGAATAATTACATGCTTCATCCTAAGCTCTATAAAATGGTTTTAAAATCATTCCTACTAAATTGAACATTGAAGCATATTATCTCGACGCAACGAATATAATCTCACTTCCCCGTATATCTACTTTTTAAAATTCACAAAGGAAAATGCTAACAATTGAGTCAAATTGTGATCAAAATATAAGCTAATTTGCTTCAAACCGCCTCCACGCATTGAAGCAATAATCATCTGGGAGTAAAGTAATGAATCATTTTCTCTTTCCATGATCCAATATCCTGATATACTATTGGGATGCGCGTAAGTCGAAATGGAATTCTAGAAGGACATATGTAAAGAAATGCGTTAATGAAACTAAGTTCATTAAGATAAACGAATTTTTCTTTATATTTCGTTCCTCATCATTAATTTCCTTCTATAATCACTTCTGTAACAATATTATAACCGAAGTCGAAACAATGGATAAGGAATTGTTTGAAAGATTAGTGATTTTGTTAAGAGTTATTTTTTCCGGAAACGAATTTGTTCCCAATCGTATAGATCGTCATAATTTGTGATTGCGTAAACTTAATTTTTGGATTACACTTGGGAACTATGGATTTGTTTGAGTCTAGATAAGTACGATCGCGTTGGTTTTTAAGGTTAACTTATCAATATTTTTGAAGTTGCGTTTCTTTTGGCACTGTGAGAGTGTTAAATGAAAGTAAAGCAGCAAAGTGTCAGAATTAAGTCATAAACTACACCACTAAGAATAGCTCTTTAATCCGTAGAGA
Organism: Uloborus diversus; assembly: GCF_026930045.1. NCBI lineage: Eukaryota > Metazoa > Arthropoda > Arachnida > Araneae > Uloboridae > Uloborus > Uloborus diversus. The sequence continues at coordinate 137,321,172 of NC_072738.1, forward strand.
AAACAAAAACCATCTTGACATTTTTGTCTGCTGGGGGAAAGGGCGTTATGGTAAGGCGTTGGTTTCGTACGTTATTGCTCATGGGTAATGAACCCCGGTCCAAGTGTTCAATAGCTGCAGTTCCAGGACACAGTAAATCGCCAGCAGATTCGCATACCCATGCGGCGCAGGGTCGTGAACAGAAATTTTGGGGCCCGTCACAAATGACTTATCCGTCCCCCTCCATACTGTTTACCCCTATATTTCACACCTAGTTTAAAAAATGTTGGGCCCCCTTCAGGCTCGGGTCCGGGCCAACAGGTGTCCCTTCTCCCCCCGCCCCCCTTCTGCACGCTCCTAATGCGGCGCATACGTAGGCGGCATGCGAAAGATCCCTTGAGTACCTATTTGGCACAAGTATTCATGACTACTTTAAATTTCTTGTCCAATTTCTTATCGTGTGACAGCCCACGTACGTACCTTCTTTGATGAAAAACTGGATATCAAAATCTCCAGTGCCATTAACATCCCCCACCTTACTGGTGGTAAAAAAAAAAACTGGATGTCACTTCAGGGGATCGCGATAAGTCAAAAGAAAAAAAAATACAATAGTTATTAAGTATGCCCTTTAGAAGAAAATCAAGCCAATTTGCTACTCTATGATGCGTACTTTTTTCTCTCTTTTTTTAGAAAGCAATGTTTTCCAAAAATAAAAACCAGGAAATACCCGTCAAAATATCTGGGCTGTCTGTCCACTAGCTAAAAGAGAATTGTAGCATCTGTATTTTGAGCGATTGCGTTTACTGCTCACAAGGGAACCACATTATAGTAGCTGTAAAAATATTCCGAAACGTTACTGGTTATTTGCGTGAAACTTTTCGGGATTTCAGAGGTTTTAACCTATTTCCCAGTAAAATTAAATATCTTCACAAAAAAAGTTTCCTGAATTGCTAAAAGATGCACGAATGCAGACTTTCCAGTGGTGTGAAAAATATTTTTTGCTACCAGTTTGAAAATTGACTGAGTGCGTTTATTAAGCATATCGGCTTTAGTTTGATCACGGCCCGTCCGGATTGACTATGCTCCCAATGCAGAGCAAATAAATCACTGGATAGCTGCAGGAATTGCAGGCACGGAATATGCTCGTTTCTTCCTTGAAATTCTAGCGTAGCTTTGGCCATGGTTGCTATAATGCTTCTGGAGCTTTCTTGGTAAATTAGCAAGGTTCTAACCAGTTGCATTAAACCTACTTAATTTGTCTGGAAGGTTCCCGAGACATAACAGGCTTTAACAGGGGATATATCCCAGTATTTGAGAAAGTTTCAAGCATAATTTTAGAAAGATAACTGACTTTTATCTGAAAACGTTCCTGGTTTTTTCAAGATATGTTACGGGCTGAAATTGGGCAAATCACACTGTCAAAAATGAAACGCTCAATTTTGACGATTCGGCAATCCTCGAGCACTATTTCGTTATTTTCGACGATCCTTTCGTCACCGAATCACGTGATATTTGACGAAACAAGAAATCTCAAATTTTTCACGAAATTATTTCGTCTCGATTTCGTCACATTGCAGTGCATTCTGGGAGTTTTCGTTACAGTCTTGTACTTGCTCGTTAAATTATATTACCTCAATTATTCTAAAGGATTCATAAAAAAGGTTAGTATTTATTGAAATTTGTGTGTGCAATGTGCCTTCTTTTATGTATTGTTACATTTTTGTTTAGTGTTGTGTTTATAGTTGTATTTAAAACACATTAAAATTGAAAACGAACGGTTCGATTAGGTTTAGAATTCTGTGTGTGTTAACTTTGAGTCACCTCCACGTTAGGCGTAGCTAGCTTGTTTTTTTTTTATTTGTAAAAGAAAATGTTGGTTCGTTGACATTTGTTTTCAAAAGCGTACTTCCTTTATTTCGTTTAAAAGATTACAAACATGACTAAAGAGTTTGTACGAATTTAAACTTACAAAAAAAAAACCTACACCGTAGCTTAACTAACACAGATGCTAAATACAGCGCTTTTATAAAAGACATAGAACTTTGAAGCTTTTAATTTCAACATGGAATATATTACATGGTTATGTGTTTTCATTCTTCTCCATGAATTTTACAAAAATAATTCTGTTAAACGAAGGGTATTTTTTAGTTTAGTAGTTCAAATTTGTTTCATTCTGCATTTTTATTTTCTTAAACAAATACTACATACCAATCCCACAATATGCTTACCAGCTTACCCCATGTTGTTTGTATAATCTCTTTCCCTGCGGCAGATGTTTCTAGCAATAAGTGCTTATATTTGTTATTTGTGCAGATTTTTTTTTTTTTTTTTTTTTTTACTTGCATAAAACATGAAGTAAAGTAAATATGAATTTGATAAAATCATTTTAAGATAGAGAAAATATTAATTTCCATAAAGAACTCTATCTTTGTGCTTGGTATTTCAGCAGAATATTTTCAATATTTTTTCAATTCTTCCGCAAATTAAAATAAATTATTGAAGTGAAGTTTTAATGTTTAACCTCGATTTAAAAGAAAAAAAGAAAAGATAGTATAGCATGTTTGAAAATTGTAATAACAATAATAAGCATTTTTTGTTGTTTATTTTCCCAATTCAGGCACTAAATTTATAAGTTTTTCTATGTCAATTTGTGTTACATGATTTGTCATAATTATGAATTTTATCATTATACATAGTTTCTACAACTAAAATAAATGCAGCATTAATTTTATTGCCATATTTGCCGCCTCAAGATATTGTCAACAAAAAGTGAGAAATTCCGGTCTACATTAAATCAGACTAAGAAGCATTTTATAGATGAACTTCCAATAAATCTAAATCTTTTAGTTGGAATTGTGATTTTGCTGGATATAAAGTAAAATGTCTGAAAATTTAACCAAACTTCAATTGAAAAATTGAAAGGATAAGGAAACTATATGAAAAATTAAAATCATAATGAAAATATATGATAAGCTTTATATATGTAACAAGCTTTCCTCATCACATTAGTCCCTATTTTCATTATATAACTTTGAAAAAAAATCCATTGATATCAGTCAATTAGTTTTCAAGACACAAACAAACAACAAAATGCATTTTGTTATTGGGTTTCCCCTATCTTTGGCAACTCTTCTCCCTTGGCGTTTTTTTATTTACTGCGTGAAAATTGCATATTTTAAAAATCAAATATGCTTAGTTAAAAGGTGATTCTCCCTTCGTCTCCGTCCCAAACTAATAGAGCTACGTTTGAATATTTTTGTACTAGTGATTGATTCTGATGATTTTATGGTTTTGTTAGAATTTTTTTTAAAGATTTCAAGGTACCCTCTTAAAATCATTACCAGCTGAGTTAAAAAAATCTAAAGTACACACGCCCTTAAGCTACGCTCCATTAAGTACTCTACCCCCAGTATAGCAGAAAAATCAGTTTTTTTTCTCTACTAAATCCATATCCATCAGCTAGAAGATAGCTTTATGTAATTATACTAGTTAACTTATGAAATGGAGCGTGGCTTCGAGTGTTGGAGCCCTGGGTTTTTGACTCTAATTTGATAATGGTTTAAGGAGGTAAAGCTCGGTAAGTAAATGTTGTTTATTGATAACATAGCACAATAAAATCTCTGAAAAAAGTGCAAATAAAATCATAATCACCAGTTTGAGTACTACTTAATTCATAAATACTTTATTGGAACTAATTTGGGTAGGGGGCGGAGTACTTCAGAAAACATTCGTGAAGAAAACGGAACACGAAAATCGAAAAAAAAAAAAAACCCGGTGTATTTTGGCTATTGGTTAAAATAAAAAATAAATTTAAAAAAAAATCACAGATCAACAATTTTCGCTCCCTTGATTTTTTTATAGCTCAAAAAAAAATAAAATTCACGACTTGATGTGCAAAAGAATTAACTCGTTTAATGGCTAAATAATGCTGATTCTCGATTAATTGAAGAAACTGTAATTCTAGAATATTATTCAGAAATTAATTTCAGAAACTAACTGAGAGTTTAGCTGCCTAAATAAAAATTTTTGTTCATCCGCTGTAAAAATAACTCATTCTTGCAATCTGCTTGAAAAAAAGCTGCCAGCATCGAAATAATCATATATTTTGAAAAATATGAAAATTAAATCAGATGTCAAAGTCACAAGCGAATCGTAGCTTTTTAACTTAAGAAGAAAAAAAACTCCGATTTTAAAAGAAATCGTGAAAACATGTTTTATTTCAGAAATAAACTGCTGAATTTAATCGTAAAACTTTCCTCGAAATAGAAAAAAGATCCATGTGCATGAGGGCATACACCCATGGACTTGAACCTTGACTTATTATGTATATATTCTCTTTTTTAAACTTTTTTAGGATGGATCCAACATCACGAAGATAATCAGAACAAGGACAGACGAAGACTTTTTCATAATTATAACTATATTCTAAATGTTCGTATATTATACATTGATTTCATGTTACACATGTTTGGAAATAAAAATAAAAACTTAGGGGTAAAAAGCAAAGGTATATTTTTATAATTATTTAACAAACCTTGCTCTAAATTAATTTTACCAAAAGATTTATTTCACATCTGCATTTTTTTAAGATTTATATTTTCAAATACCTTATGCAATTTTGGCAGAGAATTGTTTTCAAAGTATGAAGTATGAAATGCATGCAATAATAAAGTTCCTGTATTAAACATAAATTTGGCCAAATAAACATTCTACATACAAGCAAAATTAATAAAACAAATAATTGATTGGAAAAAGAAAAAGGTAAGCTTTTCTTCAGATTATCTAATTTTATTTTCTGTATCTAATTTTAGAACAAATATATACTAACTTAAAGTTGTCCATTTTATTGTACTTTTTCTTTGAAATTTGTGGTATAAGTTGGATAAATTTTTTTTTCTGGAATTTTTTCGTTCGATGCAATGAAGAAGAAACTTCTCAGCAATTTTCTCCCGAGCATATATCGATCTAACTGTGCATAAAAGTGGCACATGATTTATTTTTCCAGAGCCCAATGACGGCTAAGGAAGTAGCAGTTTTATATTCCCAGTAGGGTAGGGCGATGTTGGAATTTCTACATCGTGATGCATCGCCATCCTTACATCGCGATGTAGCGATGTAGTTCAAACAGTTTGAAATATTCTTTTCGCTTTTGGGGCAGCCCCCCCCCCCCCATTAGGGGAGTTTTCCTTACAAAAATCCAGACTTTTGTCAGATCTTTTTCTAATTTGGCACATAGGTTCTTTAATCATATGGGGTAGTACCCCATATGAATACTACCCCATGGGAAACTATCCTATGTGGATTTCCAGCATCAAAGGACATCTGAGCCGAATCTGGAAAAGATCAGACGAAAACTGGATTTTTATAAAGAAAACTCCTATGGGGTTTGCCACACATAGCGGGACGAAAACTACACTATGAGAATTCCCAAGCATCAAAAGACAAATGTACCAAATTTGGAACAGATCAGACAAAAACTGGGTTCTTATACGACCCCCCCCCCCCTACACACACGTGGTTTGCCACTCCATAGCGGGACGAAAACGGGAATTTCCGAGCATCAAAGACATTTGTGACAATTTTGGAAAGATCCGACAAAAAATGAATTTTTTTTTCAAGGAAAACCCCCATCTGGGTTGCTCCCCCCCCCCCCCAACATTGACGAAAGCTAACCTCCGTGAATTCCTGAGCATCAAAGAACCTCTATGGCAAATTTAGAAAAGATCGGACAAAAACTTTTTTTTATATAAGGAGAACCCACAATGCGGGGTTGTCCCCCCCCCCCCATCATGGAGGGTTGAAAACTACCATGTGTGAATTCCCGAGCATCAGAGGACCTCTGTTCCAAATTTGGAAAAGATATGATAAAAACTGGTTTTTTATAAGAACCTACCCTCCCGTATGGGGGTGGCCCCCCATATTGGAAAGAAAACCACCCTATGAGAATTCCTGAGCATCAAATAACGAAACTCTGTGCCAAATTCGGAAAAACCCAATAAAAACTGGATTTTTTGTAGGAAAACTACCATAGGGGTTGCCCCCCCCCCATAGAGGATCGAAAACTACCCTGCGTGAATCCCCGTGCATCAAGGAACCTATGTGCCAAATTTTGGAAAGATCCGACAAAAATTGAATTTTTTCAAGGACCCCCCCCCCCTTATAAAGTGATGAAAACTACCTTGGGTGATTCTTGAACATCTAAGAACCTCTATGGCAAATTTAAAAAGATCGGACAAAAAAATTTTTTTTAATACGGAGAACCCCCAATGCGGGGTTGTCTGTCCCCCCCCCCCCCCGCCCCCACATAGAGGGACATAAACGACCTTGTGTGAATTCCCGAGCCTCCAATAACGAACCTCTGTGCCAAATTTGGAAAATATCTGACAAAAATTAGATTTTTTGAGGGAAAACCCCCATTATGGGGGGTTTAATTAGATACCATGGGGAGTTTAATCTGCAATGATTTGTTTTACCTTTTTTAAGAAGTTGTTTGTTTGCATTTTTACATAAATTTGCTTGACATATTTATGTGAATCTTTTTTTAACAATTACTTGTCTTTTTTTTATGGGGGGGGGGCTGCGGGCCCGTTGTTTCAATTTTTTTCCAAATACGACAAAGAGTCTGTACTCAATAAAATTTTTACAGAAAACCAACTAAAACAACGGCCAGTCAAGTGTAAAAACATGAATGTTCAAAAATCAAGACGGGAGGGGGGGGGGGTCAATTGACCCCTGACTCCGTAAATGACGGGCCTGTGAAAGTGACTATACGCAATAAAGTGGGAAACTACGGTGGTAAGATTCTGAAGTTAGGATTTGATCACACGCACACAAATCTTATAAAATACAGTCGAACCTCGTTATAACGAACTTAAAGGGACCATTAAAATCGATTATTATAAAACGTGGTTCGCTTTATCCAAAATACAATAAACAATAAGACAAGGATTGCAAAAAATGTTCATTTCAGCAGTTATTTGTTTTAAGCGTGTTCGAATTAACGAGGTTCGACTATATTCTCAAAAAAAAAAAAAAAAAAAACTAATGTGCTCAAAGGGGAAAAAAAAAAGGAAATAAATTTCCTTAAAAATTTACGAAATTAACGTCCTTATATATGACGAAATTAATTTGACGAAATTAATGCTCTCAAAACTACGAAAATGATTGTTAATTTGACGAAACTAGAATGAAGAAATATTTCGTTACATTTGACGAAATTCGCATCCTCAAACCACTAACAAAAGCAGTCTTCTTCAATTTGACGAAATGTTCGCTCGGAGCATATCCCTGGAAGTGGTTTCGTCAAAAATGAAGAAAATTCCGTCAAATTTGAAAGTCCATTTCTGAGAATGCAGCTGCCTATTATTTTTCAGGAACGTTTCTGAATCGTTTTTACTGTGTAGCTTTGGCCATAGTTGCTATAATGCTCCTGGAGCTTACGTGGTAAATTAGGCAGGTTCTAATCAATAACATGAAATCTACTAATTTTTTTTTCTGGAAGGTTTCCAGGAAATGACTGACTTTAACAGGGAACATTTCCCAATTCTTTAGAAAGTTTCAAGGAAAATTTCTGAAAAGTTAGGGTCTGGTGGGGGAAAGTGGTCAATGGGGTAAAGTGGTCATACGTCAAATAAATGGCTATAGATTGGAAATAAATGTTCGAATGAATGTGAAAATTTTATTTTAGAGTAGGGCAGTTAGAAACTACATTTTGAATACAAAATTTTACAACTGGCAAAATTTTATTTGTTAAAAAAAAGTATTTTGCGTGAATATGAAAAACTTTTAAAATCCAAAACACCTATTTTAACTTCCTTGGGAAATTTTGTTTGTTAGAATTAGGAACAAGATTGACTGCACAGGAAGCTTCGTACATGTTTCAGCAACTCTTACTCATTAGCATTTAGCTGAATCTATTTCAGATAATTTTTTAGAACAAATTAAGTGAGATGGGGTAAAGTGGTCATAATATTAGGCTTAACGAATATTGTTCTTCTAATGTCACTTAATCTTTAAGTATAAGGCAGATACAAATTAAATATTAGTTTTACTTAATATGCATTGTTTTTACAGTAAACGGGGTTAAAATATACCGACTATATACGTATACCATAAGCATAAATACTCGTGTAGGCACGTACATAGGCGTATTCAAATATATGCGCCAATAAATACGTATATTGGGTATCTGCAAGTATCTTTTATCCATACAGCTATATATTCTACTATACATGTATATGCTCCGCTTATATTCGTATACACAAGAACACTTATATAATCAGGTATACACGTAATATACGCGTACCTACTCGAGTAGACACTTACACTTACATACAAGCATAAGAAATACAAGTATACAGGGTGAGTTTAAACCCCTTGAGCACATTATTAAAAGGTGTTAGAGGGGAGGATAAAGAAGCAAGAATCATAAGGAACATATGGTCACAAACACAATGCTGACGCACTACATGCACGCAAAGCCAGAAACTGATGGATGCAAAAAAAGTCACAAATTTATAATACACAAAGATAATTTTACACAACATTTTAGGTCTTAAGAAAGTTTTAAAACGATTGATGAAATTTGCGGATTGCAGATGTAATAATGCGTCGCATTCACAGATCACTCTCTGTTGCAATAACGAGACTTTTGAAAAACTTTCATCAATCGCTGCGCCTTTGTTGCGATGCGTGTATTAGAGCTACTACAGGCCGTAACTTTAAACAAATGCTCTATATATTTCTTAAAATTTAAAATGTTACGTAAAATCATCTTTGTGCAACAAATTTGTGCCCTGCTTTGCATCCGTCAGTTTCTGGCTTTGTGTGCATGTAGCGCGTCAGTGATTATAACTTCCTTATGATTCTTTGCTTCTTATCCTCCCCTCTTACACTCCTTTGATTTTTGCCCAAAAGCTTAGATTCACTCAGTAGGCCGACATGTATATAAGCGTATATTCTCGTGTATACATACATTATACTGGTGTATGCACGTAAATGTACTTATATACGTCTATACAGGTATATAATCGTGTTTACACGTATACATGCATATATACTCGTGCTTCCATATTATATGTACGTGAGTAGACACATACAAAGACGCACTGGATGTATCCACGAATTAACTCGTTTATACTCGTATATGTATGTATGTACACTTATATATGCATATATACGTCTACTCTACACATATATACTCAAGTATGCACGTATTTTCTCGAGATACAACTGCATACGCGCATATGATGTTCGTTTATACGCGTATATACTGGTATACACGTGACACGCGTATAAACGTGACACGTATATACACGTGTCACGTATGTACTCAAGTAGACAGTATACACTCCTGTAGGTAATCACAGATATATATGCTTATATACTCGTATATGCACGTATATACTTGAGTGGGCACGTGTATGCATGTGTATCTGAAGTATACATGTATCTACTCATATAGGATCGTGTTTACTCACGCATAACACGATACGAATATATTCGTGTATACACGCATATATTCATGAATTATACTTGTAACTATAAAAACAACCGAAATATCCAAGTTTTAGGGTTATTTATAACGGTTTTTGCATCTATTTTTAACTATGACCACTTTACCCCATGCTATGACCACTTTCCCCCACCCCATGGGGTAAAGTGGTCATAAAAACATAGGGAAAAGAAAGTGCTATAAAACTACTGAAATCAATGTTTTTCTTCCTCAAATGCAATGTACCGTGTTCTTTAATAATGCAATGTAAAATAACAACAAAAAAAGTTGAAGTGTTTAAAGAATTTGTTGTATTTATTATCCACTTAAGTTGAAAACCTACGATTTTATGACCACTTTACCCCACCAGACCCTACTGATTTTTGTCGGAAAATTATCCTGGTTTTAGCAAGATACGTAACTGAGAGGAATTGGGCACATCAGCTGCCTATTAGTTTCCAGGAAAATTTCTGAATCGTTTTTACAGTGTAAGTCTGACAAAAGTTTAAGTAAAGCGCCACATTTAAAGGCGAGAAATTGAAGCTAGCACATGATTTAGCCCCTGCATATAGCAGGACATCCATCTGAAAAACGTATGAATGATGTCATACTCACCGAAGCTCGCTAAATTTGGCGACTTTTCCTGAAATTTTGGCAGGCCTTAACGACCTTATTTTTCGATAACGTGGGCACGATGAAAATAGGTTTCTCTTCTTGATACATGTTTTAATATGCTCTATCGATTTCTACTTTTGTTTTCCTATTATTACATTATCGTGTGGTTTCCTGCGAATAATATTTGTTTCATGAAGAGGGTTAGCATAAAAGAACATCCCGGTTTTAAAAATTTATATTTCTTAAACAATTACACTTACCACTATAAATGATGAGATAAAAATGTAGATAAACTGCGAACGTTTTTTAAAACGTTTTTATTTAAATAAAAGTACCCGTTCCACACTAGCGCAGCCAGAAATTCCTAGCGGAAGGAGTTTTTTAGTCATAACAGTATTTGCGTATTAACTACTGTATTAGGATTGGCAACAGTGTAAAAACCAAGACCCCTGGGTAGTGTTTTTTACCCCCAAACGGAGAGTTTGGGGTAAAAACACCCCTTCTTCCACCTCGCTGCGACACTGACGTTCCGCAAAGCTGTATTGGCCGTGCATGTGATGGGGATTTATCCTTTGTGCGTTGGCCAGCCAAATCCAAAAAACTTAACCCAAATGGGGTTTTATGACGTTTCGTTAAAGACAGTGTTTATACACCAACTTTACCTACAACCTTGCAAGAACTGAAAGATCACATATGTGCAGCATTACGAAAATCTGACCGTGAAACACTCCAAAATGTATGTTATAGATGTGTTTTCGCATTACGAAAGGCACACACGTCGAACATTTGTTAGTGAAAGAAAACTTTCATAGTCTATATTTATTTTTATGTATCATTCATAGTTCTAAGTGCAATAGTTTTTTAAATATAAATTTTTAAAACCGGGATATTCTTTTATGCCATCCCTGTATATTTATTTATTTGCCATTATATTTATAAGAGAAACAACGAAAGAAACTTGCAATCAAGAATTCTGACAATATAATTTTAAATGAAGCTGTAGTTATATATTTTAACGTATCCAGAAAACCTACTTTGGAATATGTCTAATTGTAACTTCATTTCTTTACTTCGTTGAAGTCAGCGCTCAAAATGTCATCATTCCCTTTCTTACTAAAATTGGACCGTAAATTTTGCCGAGATGTAAAACGCAAAACTGTTTGACAAAGCCGGTGACATGGACTTTATCCAGAGTCATAAAAGGAAGAAAAGTGCAAATTTTATTGCCAAGTTTCTAAAAATGTCACATGAAATGTCTACGTTAAAAAGACTGTATGATGTATGATTCAAACGATAAAAAAATACTTCACCGAAAAAAATATGTTGTTCTTACACTAGACATTTTGATTTTATATTTTAACGAGCAGCGGTGTGCACTTTCTTAAACTTCAATTTGGAAATTTTATTTTGAGATATTTGTTTGACTTAAGGGCAGTCCATTGTCATTATTATCAAGATTCAAACGGCATAAAACTGAGTTTTGATAAGTTCAAAGCTTTATATGTCACTTTTGAACTAAAAAAGCAACGTAAGAATCGCATTTTAGAGGAATTTAAATGTATTATATGTAAAGTGTAAATACATACTTTTTACGCATTACTACGTAATATAAGTCGTTTATTGAAAAAGTGATTTGTCTCCATATTTTTAAAATGCGTATTTCTTTGCTAAATGGTATCACTTTCAGTTATATCCTTTAGTATAAAAGCGAAACAAAGCACTTTTCAAAAGATATATAAAAACTAATGGCTAATAGTAGCTGAACACTTGTATTTTTTTGCATTAGGAAAAATTTGCAAAGGGTTTTACATAATAAGGCATAGTAAAGGGTAAAATCAATTAGGGTAAGGTCACCAGTAACAGACAAGGGTCCAGTAAAACTCATAATTTCGTATTTAAATAATAAGCCTTTTTGGCGGGTAGAACTGATGTTGATGTGGCCCATGAATACGATTCAAACATCTAGTGTTATCAGAGTAAATTTTATCACCCAGTTGGTATTAACCAGTGGCAGATAGATTGAATTTAATAAGGCTTTGGTTTTAAAAAATAAAGAACTTTTGTACATTTTAAAGAAAAAAAGATAATTTTGGTTATTACTTATCACTTCCTCGTCCTGTCTGTTGTTGGGTATCATCAAATTTTTCGGTGTCTGGGGTCGGACAATTGAGTAAATAAAAAAAAAACTAACTAATTCAGAGGATCCAGAAGCAGCCAAACGTTAGATGAGATGTAGTTGCATGAGAAAAAAATATTTTTAAAAGTATAAATGCATTGAAGTTTTATTCATTCTATAGTTTTATACTTTCTAATATTGTTTTGCTCCTATTCTAAAAAAAAAAACACTTTATTCTCTGATACATAAATACGTATGAATCATCGAATAACAACCTAAATTCTATGAAATCGCTAATCCTGCAATTAGAAAAGCGAACTGCGTATAACCATGTTTCAAACATGACTTAAAGAGAAAATGTCTTGTATTCCCCCACAATCTGGTGCTTCTAGAAACGATTCAGTTTAATTAGCACCACTAAATGCTAATGAGCTGTAAGCAACCGAAAGTTCCAGAAAACCTAATTGCTCGTTTCTAAGAAATTGTTTCATTTGAAACATCTGTAAATTTAGTGGAAAACTTTTCTATTCAAAAGCTTAAGCCAAACAACAATTAAGCAAAACATATGTACAAAACTTGAAACTGGAGTTAAAATTGGAGAAGTGAAAAGCCAAAGGTATGGAAGGTTGAAAAAGGAAACAAAAAAGAAAAGAAAAATGAAATTTTGAACTAACAAAGCTCAAATAGCTTTTTCCTCACATATTATTCGTAAAAGACGAAAGACAATGTAATTTCAAGACGCTTCGAGTCGTTGAAGTTACAAAATAAACAATTTCATTTCAAAACAAATGTGATAATTTTATTATATAAATATTTACTGAATATTGTATTGATTGTGAAGGTACTCAATCCCTAATGTCATTTTTTGTAATTTTTGAAAAGAAAATTTTTGTACGATGGCTTTGAAATTCTGATCCAGAACCTTTTTTGTGCGACGGAAGTGACGTAGTTGTTTTTTAATTGCTTCTAAAAACAATGAAAAAAAAATAGAAATTTTAAAGTTAGTTTTGTTAATAAATTAAACAAATTATTTTTAAGGCTAAACTTAGGAAGTATATATTTTTTTCATAAAGTGTTGAACAGATAAAAAAGTTTTTAAAAAACTATGGTTTATGTACAGACATTTTTAGTTTAACCTTTGCCCCCCACCAAGTACCCCCTCCCCCCTTCCATTTCGTACAATATTAACTAAAATCATGTAGGCATCGCCAACATAGAAACCTGAAAAGAGCGTCTATGAAAAAAAAAACTCTGAAGGGTGCCAACAGGAGGTTTTTAGAGTCAACCAATCAGAAACTTTGGTTTTTCACATATTGCCAATCCTAATAGGACATTTAATATTAATATAAGTACTCTTATGACTAAACCCGCACCCCAGAGATAAAATCTGGCTGCGCTAAAGCCTGGCGCGAAGTATAAAATCATCTACATTTTTTCAGAATTACGAAAGGTGCACCATGCAGAATGTTGAATGTAATCGCTTTCTCCATTGGTTTAAAAGAAAGAACTGTGCTTATATCTTATTGGAAGAGACATTTGCAGCTTTCCACGGAGTTCGCAAAATCTCTTCTTTAATCCACCATCGGACTTTGGAGAAAGCTTATTGCTATTTAAGAAACATCATTGGATGCTGAAAATATGCCCTCTATTCTATTTAAAGAGCCGCAGTCTTGTTTATCGGGCTTCACTACTTTTCTATATGTCTTGCTGTATGTGTGTCCCCATGTTTCGTATTAAACGTATTTGTTTATGTTCAGCTGTCTGAATCTCTGCTTTACACAACCTTTCAACAGCAGAGCGTAGTTAGTTCTAAGTTTCACCCAGCTACTAAATCACTGCAGTAGCGGAGTAACATGGGGGACGAGATAAAATATTCCGTTGAGCCTTTTGACGGAAGGAATTTCTCTCTGTGGTGCAGGAGAATGGAAGCGGTTTTCGCAGCAAAGAATTTAGAGATGTATTTGGAACGTGAAGCGGATTCTTCGAAAGCTAATGAACTTTTAGCGAGTAAGAAGGCCTATGCCTTGATGTTATCATTTCTTAGTGATAAAGTTTTAGTTTCGCTTTCGGAAGAAAAGACTTGTGCTGAAGTAATTGTAAAATTGAAATCGATCTATGTTCGAGAAGGAGCGGTCAGTCAGATATTGGTTAGAAAGAGACATTCAACTTTGAAAATGAAAAAGGACTCATCCATGCAGGAGCATATTGATGAAGTGAACAGGCTCGTTACCCAACTAAAATCGTGTGGCGTGAAAGTGAGTGACATGGACAGTATTGTCTATCTTTTGATGTCTCTTCCAGCAGAGTATGACGCATCGAAAACCAGCTAAAAATAATCTTCAGAAAATCTGCAGAAAAAAATTTTTTTTGAAGTATTTTTCAAGATTTCTGCAGATTTTTAGACGACAAGCAAAATCTACTTTTTGTCTTCAAAATAATCTGCAGAAAATCCACACAAAAAAGTTTTCTTTTTAGTCTTCTTTTAATATTCTGCAGATTTTTTAAAGGTAAAAAAAATCTGAAAATTTTCCTCAATTAGATCTACAGAAAATCTACACAAAAAATTCTCTTACAGTTTTCTCTAAATAGTTCGCACGTTTGTAGATATTTTATGGTCACCAAAAAGAAATCTGTATTTCAATTCAAATTATTTCTTAAAGTTTTATTACAGCATAAAAGTTTTTCACACTTTAAATTTTTTTATATTTTTTTTCAGTTTTTAGAAAATTAAGCACATTTCTTTGTTTCTCTTATTAAAATCAGTAATAAATTACTTAAACTTTTCCCCCAAGAACTTTGATTTATATTTTGATAACTTAAATTGAAATTTAAAAGCATTTCAACACGTTTGAAACATTTACCAAATAAAAAATGTCTGTTTATTGTATTATACAAATAATATGACATGAAAATCAATTTTAATATAAGTGCATGATTCAAATCAAATAAAAGTGAAATTACAATACATCATTTTTTTTGAAAACAAAACGATATTGAATAACGCAAGTTATTACATGGTTTGAAAGGGCTTTCAAAAATGTCATTTTCAAGATGGATACGGATTAGAACAGAGTCAAATTTGTCTCACTTGGAGAAAAATCAGGAAATTGAAATTAAATAAGAACAAATATGACTTAAAATAATGTTCTCGAACGGCGCGCCGTTCGAGTACAAACGCACCGAACGCCAAGCCTCTTACCGTCCACGGAGGCCTCGGTCCGTCCCGCAATATTTGGGTGCCACAAGCACAAGGCTACGAGAGTAGATTACCCCTCGACCAGGTAACGCGTATTGTTTTTTTGCTCCGTCACGGAAACAAATAATTAGGGAAATTTTAAGTTCCATCATTGGAAACCCATGAAAACATATTGGATTCATGCCTCGGTTCACAAAAAGGTAAGACACTTTTAAGTTCACCAATTATTATTTGATTAAATTAACTTTTATTTAATAAGTGTATAGTATATTAGGGTTAGTTTGAAATGTTATGCCTAATCGGAGGTTTTTAATTTTTGAAATTTTTTCTTTTTCACCGATTGACTTAAAATTTTGAGCGAACATTTACGTTGTCAATATCTATTAATAAAAAAAAATGTGTTACGATGTCTCAATAATAACCAGCCTAATTAACTTAATTACTTTCCACCACGTGGTCGATTTGGAGGAATTTTTCGAAATTTTTAATTTTTACAAATTGTTCTATTTATTATTTCGTCTTGAAACTTTATACTAATTTTACAATCATAGCGATGTATTTTTGTGACAAATTTGGTTTAATTATTTCAATTTGCATAAGCTTCAATTCAATAAAATTTAAAATTTCATTTTGGATGCGTAGTTCAAGTTTTAATTATATGTTTTGTTAAACGAACATGAAACACCACTCTGCAGTGAATTTACTCATTTTTATTAAAGAAATGTCGAAACTTAAAATAAAAATGTTTTCGGATTTTTATTGCATTAATTTCATTTGTTATTAATTGTTATCTACTATTTTTAATTTGCTGGGTACATTTTTTGCAGTTTATCTACAGATTTTCTGCAGAATATTTAAGTATATTTGAAACATGCTTTCTTCACAAAATCTGCAGAAAAAAATCCGCAGAAAAAATCTGCAGAAAATTTGAGCATATTTGGAACACGCTTTCTGCAAAAAATCTACAGATAAAATCTGCAGATTTTCTTTAGAAAGCATGTTCCAAATATGCTTAAATTTTCTGCAGATTTTTTTAAAAGATTTTCTGCAGATTTTTTTTAGCTGGGAATCTGCAATAGAAAATCAGCCTTCGGAGAACTTGACTTTAGAGTTTGTTTGCGGTCGTCTTCTGGATGCTGAAGCGCTGATGAGAGATCGTCGAGTCTCGGAGCCCAAATCTTGGAAAACAGAGTCATCGAATGGTGCAGCCTTTTCTACAAATCATCGGGTAGTGTGTAACAAGTGTCGCAAAACTGGGCACATTGCGAAATTTTGTAGAAGTAACATAGTTTGCTACCAGTGCGGAAGAAAAGGACATTTTAAGAGGAATTGCACAGTCCAGACAGAAAAAAATACATCATCAAAGGATGGAGCAGTTGCAGTGACTTTCGTTGTTGGCGAAGTAGAACATCGATCATTTATAGTGGATAGCGGATCTACAGCTCATATGTGTGCACATCGGGAATGGTTTGAGGAGTTAAAACCATCCTCAGGAACTGTGTCATGCGCTGCAAAAACCAGTAAACTGGAAGTAAAAGGAATAGGAACTATTCGCGGTGGATTAGGTGACGGTGTGCAGGAGATCCTACTGAAAGATGTGTTATATGTTCCAGAACTAAATGGAAACCTCATTTCAGTAAAGCAGATACAAAAAGATGGATACACTTTGAGCTTCAAAAATGACGAAGCAATTATTGAAAAGGGAAGTACAAACTTCGTTTTGTGCAAGCTGAATTCAAAAGGTCAATATGCAAGTGATTTTGTTCCCTTCATTTCAAACTCCTTTGTTGCAGAAAAAGGTGGAGGTGAACTGTGGCATCGCAGGTTAGGACACTCCGGAAACCATGTTCTGAGAAAACTAGGATTACCAACAAGTGACAAATTATGTGAAAACTGTGTGTTAGCGAAGCAGTCCGCGAACCCTATAGGAATAGGAAACCGAAGAAGAGAAAAAGCTCCCATGATGACAATCCATTCTGACCTATGCGGTCCGGTCAGCCCACCAACTCAAGCGGGTGAAAGGTATGTGTTAACATTAGTTGATGATTATTCTTGTTTTTGTGAAGTTCGTCTTCTTAAAAAGAAAAGTGATGTTCCCGTGGAAATCAAAAAGTTTCTCAAATTGAATGAAAGCGTTCGAAAAATTCGTTGTGATAATGCCCAGGAATATGTTTCAGGTGAACTTAAAGAGATAGCAAATAAACTTGGAGTTACGATCGATCCCTGCCCCCCTTATATACACGAATTGAACGGAATTTCAGAGCGGATGAACAGATCACTTTTTGATAAAGCCCGTGCACTTTTATATGATGCAAATTTACCTAAGAACTGTTGGGGATATGCTATTCAAGTTGCAGCATATATTCATAACAGAATCCCTAGTTCAAGCATAAATGAAATGTCACCCTTTGAACTAAAATATTCCCAGAAACCGGATTTAAATCAAATTAAATTATTTGGTTGTGATGCTTATGCCAAAATTCCTGATACTCGCAGACAAAAATTAGATCCGAAATCTAAACGAATGATCTTCATTGGATATTCTAGCATGGGATATCGATTAATGGATCCTGATAGGCACAGAGTTATTGTGTCACGTAATGTTCGCTTCAATGAAAATAAAGTATATGTGCAAGATAGAAGTAATTCACCAGACGAGCTCCCGAAAAGAGAAGAAAAAGACGAGGAAAAACACGACAGAAATGTAAATAAAGAGTTAGGAGAAAACGAAACCAAAACGCCCGCAGCTGCACCCCGACGATCAGAAAGAAAAAGTAAAAAACCAGAACGATATGAAGCAATGTACACGTCAGAAGAGACGTTGACCTTTTATGACATCTCGAAACTACCGGAAGAACAACAAGCCCAGTGGAAAGTCGCGATGGGGAAAGAATTGCGCTCCATCCAGATAAACAAAACTTGGGAACTGGTAGATCTCCCTGATAACGCGACCCCCATAAAGTGTAAGTGGGTGTTTAGGAAGAAAAGAGACGGAATTCTCAAAGCCAGACTTTGCGCAAGGGGAGACCAGCAGAAGGAATACGTAGAAACTTATTCGCCAGTCATTGGGATGCCATGTTTACGATTAGTTCTTGTTTCGATTCTTCAAGAGGATTTAAAGGCTTATGTGATGGATGTGAAAACAGCTTTTCTGAATGGTGAGTTGCAAGAAATTGATTTTATGGAACAACCGCAAGGATTCAACGATTCATCTGGCAGAGTATGCAAATTAAATAAAAGTTTATACGGATTAAAACAAGCTCCTAGACAATGGTTCTTCAGATTTTCGCAATTTATGTTAAAAATTAATTTTAAGCAGTTAAACTCGGAACCGTGTATTTTCATCAGAATTGTGAATGGAAGAAAAATAATAATTTGTTTATATGTTGATGATATTCTTATCGCTGGATCAGAAGTTTCGGAAATAATGATTGAGATTAAATTTCTTCAAAATGAATTTCAGATGTCCAAACTCTAACCAGCTTCTTAGTTTTTAGGAATTCGTATGGAATTTACTTCTACTAAATTAGTGCTAAATCAAAAGCAGTATATTCTTAAACTATTGAAGAGATTTAATATGAGTGAGTGCAAGCCGAGTGCAACACCTTTAGAAGCAAAGTCAACTCCAGCTGACTTTGAGGAAGGAACTATCTTCAAAGGACCTTACCGTGAACTAGTTGGTTCTTTATTGTATCTTGCGATGACAACACGACCCGATATACTGTTCGCTGTGAACTGTCTCAGTCAATTGCAGGAGAATCCAACAGAATCGGCCTGGAACGGACTTAAAAGAATTTTACGCTATTTAAAAGGTACATCGGATTATAAAATTGCGTATAGTAAGTGTTGTGACTCTAATGTTGATTTATCTATGTATGTTGATTCAAATTGGGCATCAGATCCGCGTGATCGCAAATCAGTTTCAGGTTACGTTATTTTTTATAAAAAGTGTCCAATTTTATGGAGCGTGAAGAAACAAAGTTCAATAGCTGTTTCTTCTACTGAAGCTGAGGTACTTGCAGTTGGTAAGTTATTATTAGATCTAGTGTATTATAAAAATATTGCATGTGAATTTCTTACTGTAAATAACATTGTCATATATGAAGATAATCAGTCTGCAATCAAATGTATAACTAATGAAAATAGTTCCGGTAGATTGAAACATATTGATGTTAAGTTAAAGTTTAGTAGAAATATTTTAAATGTTGAAAATATATATATTGAATATGTTTCTACTGATAAGCAAATTGCTGATATGTTTACTAAGGCTCTTCCTAAATTTAAATTGCATGAACTTATGTCATCGTGTTGTTTAGTAATAAGCGATTAAGGGCGGGTGTTGAATGTAATCGCTTTCTCCATTGGTTTAAAAGAAAGAACTGTGCTTATATCTTATTGGAAGAGACATTTGCAGCTTTCCACGGAGTTCGCAAAATCTCTTCTTTAATCCACCATCGGACTTTGGAGAAAGCTTATTGCTATTTAAGAAACATCATTGGATGCTGAAAATCTGCCCTCTATTCTATTTAAACAGCCGCAGTCTTGTTTATCGGGCTTCACTACTTTTCTTTATGTCTTGCTGTATGTGTGTCCCCATGTTTCGTATTAAACGTATTTGTTTATGTTCAGCTGTCTGAATCTCTGCTTTACACAACCTTTCAACACAGAATTGTATTAACGTTGTGGGGGGAAAAACTTTCAGATTCTTCTTTAAAACTTAAAAAATAATTACGTGTAAATCAGCAGTAGTTTCCTTTTCTTTCTTTCCTTTTTTTTAATGAAGTTCTTTCATCAGTGCAATACATTAGAAACATCTTGATTCCTCGATCCCTGTAATAACTACTGTAATGTGCTGTTAGTTGCAAAAAAATTTCGGTACTAAAACATATTTTACTAATGCATTTTTAAAGTTAATTCTCTACAAGGTGCATTACGTAAAAAACGCGATAAAAGTTAAATAAAACTAATAAAGAATTTTGATATGTCTTTCAAAACGGGCCATCGAATATTTAAATATTCAAGGTGACGAGTTTCTAAAAAGTTATTTACACAGAAAATCGAAATTCCTTTCAAACAAGGTCTTTATATATATCTTCAATAAAAATACTTCAGGTACTCATTCATTTTAGAATATTTACTGCGATTTATATTCTCGTACTTTGATGCAACATGTTGATAAAAATTATTCATTTCAATCCATATTTTTTTTTCTTGTCCGCATCGCTACACAGCGAAGGACATAAATCATCTTCAAAATTCTCTCAGCGTAAGAATAAATATTAAGAAAAAAATCTTGTGATGCAGAAAATAAAGCGGACGAAATGAAAATAATCATTTCTGCGTATGGATTTCGGAAGCTCTTTGATCCTTTAAAAAATGTTTGAAGTATGCATTCCTGTAGTATAAGTTAGTGTTCTTTTTAAAAAGTAATTAGTTTGAATTTCTATTCTGGCGAAAGATTTCTTACTAGGTACGGATAAAAATTTTAACTATATTATTTCTAAAAAAAATTGGACAATAAAATTTCACCAATAAATGGTATCTTAGCTAGACTTGCCAGACGTTCTGGTTTGACCGGGACAGTCCCCGGTGACAAAATCCCGGTGTCCCGGCCGATTTACTTCTGGTCCCGGAAAAAGATAAATTTGATGACAAAACAAGTCTAAAAACAATTAACTCGGAAGGAATATGTGGGATAATTACTTAGTCTTTTGTAACATTGACTTGAAAAATTAATATCAGATTAGTTTGTGAGGATTTTTACGACAAGATTAAAACCGAAAAAAGACTTTATAAAAAGAGTCCTTGCCAATAAAAAAATTAATGTTAAATAATGTTCAAATTTTTTTACTCTTTATCCAAAGCGTTTTTTCTTGCTAAAATAACTTAAAAATATTAACATGCTATGCAAGAAGAAAAAAATTTTAAATTTATCAGATCGTTACCCTTGTTTTAGGTTCATAAATAGTAACCATTTATTCACTGTAAAAAAATTCCGAAACGTTACTGGATATTTTCGTGTTACGTTTCGTGATTTCAATGGTTTTTATCCACTTCCTGGGAAAAAAAAGTATCATTGTCAAAAAGTTTCCTGAATTGCTACAAGTTGCACGAATGCAGACGTTTTACTGTTGTGAAAAATATTTTTAGTTCCCAGTTTAAAGAAAAACTGAACGTATTTATAAAGTGCATCGGCTTCAGTTCAGGCACTGCCCGTCCATGCTAACTAAGCTCCCACAGGGAGCGAATAAGTATGGACTACGTTGCTTGGCAAAAATTGCAGGCGAGTAAAATTTTCATTACTTGCCAGCAATTCTTGCTAAGCTTTGGCTAAGTTTGCAATGATGCTCTTGGAACTTCCTTGATGAATCAGGAAGATGCCGAGTTTATTATATTATACCTTCTTAAGTTTACTCGAATTTTTCAGAGACACGACTGGCTTTTAACGGGAATATTTCTGAATATTTTAGGAAGTTTCTAGGATAATTTCAGGATGGTTACTGAATTTCAACGAAAAACATTCCTGGATTTTGCAAGATATGTTACTGGCAGAAATTGGGCACATCAGCTGCCCATTATTTCCCAGGAACGTTCCTGAATCGTGTTTACAGTGTTTGAAGCATTCACTGTAAAAAAATTCCGAAACGTTACTGGTTATTTCCGTGGAACCTTTCGGGAATCCAGAGGTTTTCACCTACTTCCCCGTAAAATCAAGTATTTTCGCAAAAAAGTTTCCTGAATTGCTAAAAGATGCACGAATGCAGACTTCTCACTCGTGTAAAAGATATTTTCTTGCTACCAATTTAAAGATTGACTGAGTGTGTTTATTAAATGTATAGGCTTTACCTTGATCACGGCCCGTCCAGATTGACTAAGTTTCCAATGGGAGCAAATATGTCACTGGATAGCTGCAGTCTTGTGAGGCAAGGAATATGCTTGGTTCTTGCTCGCAATTTTCGTGTAGCTTTGAGAATGGTTGCTCCAATGCTTCCTTAGTAAATCAAGGAAGTTTACGACGGACTTTAACAGGAGAGATTTTTCCAATATTTCAGAAAGGTTACTGACTTTTATCGGAAAACGTTCCTGGTTTTTGCAAGGTTGGTTGAAATTGGGCACATCAGCTGCCTATTATTTTCCAGAAACGTTTCTGAATCGTTTTTACAGTGTTGAGAATGAACTGCCCTATAAAATACTCTAAAAACAAGCCAGGAGTGTGTACCCTTTTGCTCACGACGCTGGGGGAGGGGAACATTCCGGTGTCCCAGTTGAACATTTCAGAAATCTGGCAGTCCTAATTTTATTTACTACATGTTTTTCTGTATTATTCGCTTTTAGTTTTAAACTGTTTTGACTATTCTTCTTGTCGAATGTTACTTCTACCCTTTTTACTTCCTTTTACAAACGAGCTGATGTGTGCATCACATGACTTCCTTTTACTCCAATTTAATGTCATTTCCCCATTATTCGCTATTTTAATGTGATTCAATATTTATTCTCTAAATATCACCAACAATGGCCAAATTGAAACCAAAAAAAAAAAAAAACTCCGCCAAATTTGTCGCCAAGTTGGCGACAAAACTTGGCGACCAAAAGACTGGCGATATATCGCCAAGTGTCCGACAAATTATAACGCCACTTGAGTTTACATCGAAATTAACAATGATTTCCCCCCAAAAAGGTGCAAAAGACCCCCTTAGGAACATCCGAAAGCAACCAAAAGGGGAGGTGCACAACTAGACCCCACTACGAGTCTATGTACCAAATTTCAACTTTCTAGGACATACCATTTTTGAGTTATGCGAGATACATACGCACATACGCACATACGCACATACACACATACGCACATACATACAGACGTCACGAGAAAAGTCGTTGTAATTACCTCGGTGATGGTCAAAATAGATATTTCGCGTGTCTATACATTCTTAGGCACTTTTCCGCATGTGGTCGAATCGAAAAAAAAACTCAACATTCATTTGGGGGTGAGCAAAATGGAAATTAAGGGCGATTTTTGAGTGAAAATTTTTTCGCGAATACAATACTTCCTTTTTTGTAAAAGGAAGTAAAAAGGAAGTATTGTATTCGCGAAAAAATTTTCACTCAAAAATCGCCCTTAATTTCCATTTTGCTCACCCCCAAATGAATGTTGAGTTTTTTTTTCGATTCGACCACATGCGGAAAAGTGCCTAAGAATGTATAGACACGCGAAATATCCATTTTAACCATCACCGAGGTAATTACAACGACTTTTCTCGTGACGTCTGTATGTATGTGCGTATGTGTGTATGTGCGTATGTGCGTATGTGCGTATGTGCGTATGTATCTCGCATAACTCAAAAATGGTATGTCCTAGAAAGTTGAAATTTGGTACATAGACTCGTAGTGGGGTCTAGTTGTGCACCTCCCCTTTTGGTTGCTTTCGGATGTTCCTAAGGGGGTCTTTTGCACCTTTTTGGGGGGAAATCATTGTTAATTTCGATGTAAACTCAAGTGGCGTTATAATTTGTCGGACACTTGGCGATATATCGCCAGTCTTTTGGTCGCCAAGTTTTGTCGCCAACTTGGCGACAAATTTGGCGTTTTTTTTTTTTTTTTGGTTTCAATTTGGCCATTGTTGGTGATATTTAGAGAATAAATATTGAATCACATTAAAATAGCGAATAATGGGGAAATGACATTAAATTGGAGTAAAAGGAAGTCATGTGATGCACACATCAGCTCGTTTTAAATGTCATTAGTAGGATCAGCACAGCTTGTTGAGCTCTCAAATAACAAGAGAATATTGCCATAGTTCAATGACAAAATTTATATTATGAGACTACGGAGATATTTAGAGAAGGTAATAAGGCTGTGGAGGAAGTTCTGTCACACTTTTTTACTGTTGTTCAAAAAGATCCAATGGGAGCCCTTTCATGAGTGTTAACAAATGTGACTGAAGCTTGTCAAGAAAGTCGCTTGGCTGTCATGCTGTTGTGGATAAATATTAAGGAGGGCTGTGTATCGTATGCGATGACATCCCATAACATCACTCCTGCTTTAGGTGTGGTGTGCGGCTAAACAACAGAGGCATTTTTAGGGCTTTCATACTGCCAACTTAATCTTAAATAGTGTCGTGGATTGCAATCGATGAAGAACTAGATCCTCTTCAGCGACACATCCAGATTTAGTTTGGTCAATGATGGTGATCGTGAAAGTATTTTGAGGTTCTGTGGCGAACACTCTAATAGTGCCTTTGTTTTTCGTGATACACCGCACCTGCAGCTAGTGTGAGGTGCCATCATATACAATAAATGGTTAACTCTAATATTGATCCACAACACAATGACAGCTAGGTGTTATGTTCGTAACCTGCTTCAGTGATATGTGATGACTGGACATGGCTCTCAGGAACCTTTTCAATCGGACAGTGCTTTGAAACACACAGCAAGGGTGTCCAAGAACATCCTTCACCACATTATTACTTTCTCTGACGTGTACAATCCCCTGATTTGCCTCGAATCGAGCATAATTGGAGTAAGTTTCGACGGTATGTTGGACAGCCTACGAGGTTAATCGAATTAAGAGAACAATTACGGAAACCGAGGAGCGAAATGAGTCAGGACATAGTACGATACTTTTATGCTTCAATGCTTACATGTATTGCCTTGTGCATTCACACCTGCAGCGCTCTCCCCCCCCCCCCCAGGTACATAAACCTTCATTCGTTTGTGTTTTTTCCTGTAATAAATGAACACTTTGTTTTCAATTTGTAATCACTGTGTTATGCGATGTTGTCTTTAAGTATGTAAAATTACATTTTCGTACCGTGCAAAGTTGTATGGCAAAGAGAGTATGTTACAGTAGAAGACTGAAGCCTAGTAAATGTTGACATTCACTGCTAAATGTCAACATTCACATAGCAAAGATTTTTCCGGTAAATCACCGGCGAGAGTTGCAATTCTCCAATTGCGTACTTTCTCAGTGACATACACTGTAAAACATTTTATGCAACCTTACTCCATAAAATCGGTGGCAGCTTGGGCTGCCTCCACTACTCTGAAGAAACTTAACTGATATGACTGGTGTAAAGTTACACATTGCTTGTGGAAGGTTACACCATGGTAATGTAACTATAGCGTAACATCTCACACATTTTTGCGGAAGGTTACACCAGAATTTTCTGCATGCTTACAGAGAAGTTGCGTGAAAGGTTACACATTACCAAAACTTAAGCTTTCATCTGACTTTTTTCAACGATTCATCAAGTCTATGCTTTTTAACAGCCAAGATAAAATATATTTTAACATACAATATTTATTTATTTTAATATGCAAACAAGACATTTTATTGCACTAAGAGAGGAAATAACCTGAGTCAGGTCCGAATCCAAAATGCGAATCTCACAAACTCACACAGCAAGAGCTTTCAACCCTCGGCTACTAAGGTCGGTTTACTTTCCGCTAACAAGAGTTTACCTGCTCTCCGCCGATTCTGATGTTTAATATGAGGCAGTGAGAAGCAAAAGGATGCAAGTGGAAATTTTCAAGTTTTCAGTAAAACGCGTTTAAAGATTAGCTCTTACGTCCGCTTTCACTGAAAAGTGTTTCTAAATCATTCTGTGTAGCAGCACATACACTGTAAAAAAATTCCGAAACGTTCCTGAGTGTTTCCGTGTAACGTTTCGGGATTTCAATGGTTTTTATCCAGTTCCTGGAAATATCAAGTATCATTGTCAAAAAAGTTTCCTGAATTGCTACAAGTTGTCCAAATTCAGACTTCTCTCTGTTGTGAAAAATATTTTTAGCTCCTAGTTTAAAGATTAACTGAGAGTATCGGCTTCCGTTTGATCACGTCTCGTCTATGCTGATTAAACTCCCAAAGGGAGCAATTAAGTTTGGACTACGTAGCTTTGCAAAAATTACAATCAAGCGAGATGCTTAATACTTGCAATTCTGATTCGGTTTGGCCATGTTTGCAATATCGCTTTTACAACTGCCTTGATTCATAAGGAAGGTGCCAAGCTGTTAGATTACCACTACCTAAGATTACTCTGAAGTTCCGGAGACACGACTGGCTTCAAATGGGAAGATTTCTGGATTTTTCAGGCAGGTTACTGAATTTTATCGGAAAACGTTCCTGGTTTTGGCGAGATATGCTACTTGCAGAAATTGGGCACATCAGCTGCCTATTATTTTCCAGGAACGTTTCTGAATCGTTTTTACAGTGTCAGGGCTACTAGTATATGCTATCTCTTGCTCCGAGACAGAGGAGAGGTTCACCTACTGGTTATCTAGATTTTTTTTATTGGGCCACTTACATCCCTTTGTTTCTCACTGCCTCATATGTGCTTTGAATTCTTTTGAAACCAAAGTGCAAGGTTCCACCAATAATTTGAGTTTTTAAACCAATAATGCTACACACTTCAAAATGCGGGTAACGTTAGACGCATTAATACTGGTAGCCTTACACATTATTAAGTGTTTCTCTGTAGCATAAATACATTTTTCACATAAACTTTTATTTTCAAAATCGTAGTATAACTTCGGTTTATTTATTTTGTATAACATCTTCCCCCAATTTCAAATATGCTAAATATTTAATATGACGCATTGCATTGAATCTGAACTCCTAGTAATCTAGGTTTAAACATCGGATGTTAATATTGTACAAATTGGATCGAAAATCCATCGTGCCACTCTTAATATCTGAAGATTGTTAAATACGAAGCGGTGAGCAATTACTTTGTATTAAAACATAAGGAGCTATATAGTGAAAATGAACCCATCGCTCTCGAAATCTCATTTCTAGTAATAAACTTGCAGACATAAATGAGTTATATAACAGCACGAAAGGCATGTGTTCGGAATGAGGTATTTCCTATTAATGTTGCATTTTCGTGCTTTTTTTCTTTTTTTTTTTTTTTTTTTGGATTTGACAGTTAACCTTCCTACACGCAGCAAAAGAAGAAAGAGAAAGAAATAAACCAAATGATTTACAAGACTTTTCTAATTTGAATAAAGAATTGAAAAGTTCAATCAAAAGACATTTAATTACCCCTGAAGAACAAATCGTCGCCTCAGAGCAACAGTAAGATATCTTAGTGTTATTTCAGGGATCAGATATCTTATTGTTGCTCTGAGGTGACGAAATACACGATAATACAATAAATTTCCAAAATTCCACGTTGATGTTGTAATATTGTGTATTAATTGTATCAAATCTAATTTTTGTTTTAACAAAAAGAGAAATTTCTTGTTATCAACATTTTAACTACTAACTAGGCTTTTTTTTTTTTTCCATGCACTATAAAAACGATTCAAAAACGTTTCTGGAATATAATAAGCAGCTAATGTGCCCAATTTCTGCTAGTAACATATCTCGTAAAAACCAGGAACGTTTTCTGCTAAATATCAGTAACCTTTTCGAAATTATCCTTGAATCTTTCTAAAGAATATAAAGACCTCAACGGTTAACGCCAGTCTAGAACCTTCAAGGGAAATTCGGTAGGTTTAATGCAATTGATTAGAACGCTCCAGAAGCATGACTGCAACCATGGCCAAACCGAGCAACTCTTATTACCTGCAGTTCTTGTCTTGCAAATCCGAAGTGATCCAGTGACTTTTTCGCGCTGGACGAGCTGCAGCCAAACTAAAGACGATACACGTCATAAATATACTCAGTTAAAATTAGCTAAAAACATTTTTCACACCAGTAACAAGTCTGCATTCGTGCAACTTGAAGCAATTCATGAAACTTTTTTGCAAAGGTACTTGCTTTTACGGGGTAATTGGTAAAAACCCGTGAAATCCCGCAACTTTCCACGAGAATAATCAGTAACGTTTCGGATTTTTTTTATTGTGTATTAGAGACAGTACTTATTTATTTAATGTTGTGGGCATGCTTTAATTTTAATTTTGCAGTTCCACTTGGCAAGGGCAAGCTAGGTAAATTGAATAGGGCAAAGTGAAATAGTTTGTGTCATTTATTTATTCATTTATTTGTTTTTTCATTTGCATATTCAATGGTTTTTCCATTCATTCCTACACATTAATTGTCTAATTCATTCATTCTTACACATCCATTGGTTAATTCCTTCAATAAATAAATCATAATGCATTATCTTATTCAATCATTAGATTTAATTAATTCAAGAATATATTCATTACTTATTTTGTTTGTTAATTCATTTAGTCGCTTACTCAGACTATTTTTAAAAAGAGAATAGTGGAATTAAATTAAAAGAAGATATTTGCTGAAAAAAATATTCCAAGTATCATTTTATTTCATAGTATGTAGCAAAGTGAAAACTTTCACTTTGACACTTTGATTTGAAGATAGAAATTTAGGTCAAAAAGCAAAAAATAATGTTTCAATACCAGTTCTCTAAAAATACATTGTGTTCTCTCTTTGTACTGTAAGTTTTAAATTTAATTTCCAATTTATTTAATTTCAAAAAAAAAACTGTAATTTATCTTAACTATTTCAATTTCCCCCGCATTCCCTAACATGTTTTTTTTTTTTTTTTTTTTTTTTTAAACAAACAGCAGGAAAACGCTTGCAGGTTTTTTATGCCTTCTTACCTGTGGATGTTATCTGATGGATGAAACATCAATTTTAACCCCGACACTTATTTGAGTTCATGACCTTCTGAGATATGATGCGGGACATGAGAATGCAATGAAGGAGAAAAAACAGTATATATAGTTTTTTTTCATAATCTCTATTTTTCTAAGAGGGGTAATCACTGATACATAGCTTTTGACCTTTTACTATAAGAGCAAAAAAGTGACAGAAGTGACAAAATAAATGAATGAAGAGCGATCACGTGCCAGACACGAGGTCTTGTGCCATTACCATATTGTGACATTGCTTTACACAGTGTATTAAGCGAGATCCAATTACTATGTAAGGACTATTATTTGCGAAAGGATTTTTCTTTTTCTTTTTTCTTTTTGAAGTCATATTTTTCTTGTTGTATCATCTGCATTTTTTGAAATTAATTACTTTAGTCTAGACATTTATTGAAAAAGAATACTAACAAAACTAATTTTTTATTGTAATAATTGTAGGATTTTGCTTTCAATGGAAAATTATTAGTGACTAGAAAATCGCCCGTCAAGGTTTGACGTGTGAAACTTGCTTTTACATTTGAATGAAGCAATTGCCTGTTTGGTGATATTTTGATAGTGGTAATTTTAGCCCTAACTCCAGTGGATGAACCCTAAACTCCAATAGATAGCGTTCATTGTTGTCCATTTTTATGTTTCTTTTTTCTCCTAAAATCACAGTCTCACCAGTAATTCAGTTAAGGTACCTGATCCAATTCAACCGTTTCACAATAAAACCTTTCCCTACATGTTAAACAGTACCAAAACATATGATCAAATGATCATGCCGCGGCGCGAATTTCGTTATTGATCACGTCAGGAGTGTTACTCGATCATTGGCCTTTATATATATGAGGATATTCTAATATTTCAAGTGCTGATATAACAGTTAAAATGTTATCCGTCTCCAGATGAGTTGTTGTTATGTGAAGTAGGCTGGAAATTGAGACAAACAGTCATTTTTTTCACCACTGGGGGTACAAGGAATAAAATTCCATTGAAAATATATAACATATTTTGTATCAAAACCAGCTCACTCCCATTTTTAAATTTTACCGGAAAGACAAAAAAGAGAGAGAGAGAGAGCTGTTTTTCAAAGAAAACCGGTTAAAGAAAGCGCGTATGCGTGCCCAACAGCCATGACGTGATAATATATGCATCAAAAAGTGTTAAATTTGTACCTCGGAGCCAGACTAGCATAAGTTCCAAAATGGCTATTATCAAGTTATTATTGCATTATTTGCAGATTAATATTTCTGATTGAGCCATTGCAACGTAGTTGTATTTAAAAAATTCTTTATTCTAATTACACTTACTTTAAAATCATATTAATATCAGTCTCTATCAGTACCAATTCTGCTTTGTTACTTTTCTTTTCATTGAGCACAAGATGGCGCTGACGCTTAACGGGCCTCGGCATTCATGACTTTTCTGTGTTAAACAGATGCAGAGCATGCATCCATTAATCATTGACAAAGTTTCAAAGTTTGTTTATTTTTAATTGGACGTCGCCCATTTTGACCGCAAGAGGCGCTGAACGGAACCCCTGCATCCACCAATCAATGCCAACGTAATGGATATAGGGGTTCCCTAAAGCGCCCTCTTTGTTGCCATCAGTTTCAGCGATTGTCACTGCCCATAGGAATTAAGCGGGGCCATGCATAGAACTATAGATAATTTTAACTCATGCATTTATTTTTCCCTAGAATAAATTGTTTATACCCACTTGCCTGCTAATCTTGATGAACTAAAAAATGGATGACTGCAACAACTGCGTCGGTGACTGGAGAATGTGTATGGCTGTAGTTTGAGTATAGGTGTGATAGCTTTAGACATCAGATGGATGGTAAATCATGAAAACGATTAAAGCATGTAAAACGAGATGATGTGTGCATCACTTCCTTTTACACCAATTTAATGTTATTTTCCCATTATTGCAATTTTAATGTGATTCAATAGTTAACTCTCTAAATATCACCAAAAGTGGCCAAATTGAAACCAAATTAAAAAAAAAAGAAAAAATCGTCAAACTTGTCGCCAAGTTGGCGACAAAACTTGGCGACCAAAAGACTGGCGATACATCGCCAAGTGTCCGCCAAATTATAACACCACTTGAGTTTGCATCCAAATTAACAATGATTTCCCCCCAAAAAGGTGCAAAAGACCCCTTTAGAAACCCCCGAATGCAACTAAAAGAAGAGGTGCCCAACTAGACCCCACTAGGAGTCTACGTATCAAATTTCAACTTTCTAGGACATACCGTTCTTGAGTTATGCGACATACATAAGCACATACGTACATACAGACGTCACGATAAAACTCGTTATAATTAATTCGGGAAACGTCAAAATGGATATTTCGGGTGTCTATACGTTCTTAGGTACATATGTACGTGTGGTCAGGCCGAAAAAAAAACTCAACATTCATTCGGGGGTGAGCAAAATGGAAATTAAAGCCGATATTTTGGCGAAAATTTTTTTTGTGAAAGGAAGTAAAAAGGGGTTTGAAACATTTTTAGTAGAAACATACACGTTTGAAACCCAAACATTTTCTTTTAATCACCCTGCATATTGACAAAAGCAACAACATTTAAGAATCTGATCAAAATTAATCAAAGCGAGATCAATAACCCATATAATTAATCTTTTTTTTACCTTTTTCCATATTTTTTATTTTTCTTCTACCCGTCTGCTCTAATAATTGAGGAAGTTAGTCCTCCAATTCTCCGGACAACTTTTCTAAGACTACAGAAAAAAGGAGAATCGATTCCAAAGCTACTTTGATACTTGATTAACAAAGAAGTTTCTTATACGTTCATCTGAATTCCATGGATAAGCAGTTTTGTCTCGCAGCTGCGAATGAATATCGACTACACACCGAATACGTTGAATACAAATTATCCTCTTTCATCTTTTCATAACATTAAGCGTTGGAATCTCACTTTGATGAATATCTCGCGAAAATTATGTTGCCAGTGTTGGATAATGGAAGAAAAAAAAACTGCACCTGACGCATTAAGTCACCTTTTCCATCAAATCATAAAAGGGAAAAAAATATATATTTCTTTCATACAAAAAATAAAGCTTTATTCTAACTAGAAGACAAATGTGAAGTGCGGGGTAGATGTAAACGTAAATTAAATATAAAAAACTTGTAACTCGAGATGAAGTTACTGGTCACTGTCATCAGCATTGTGGAAGACGACAGAATATTGCAAGAAAAGATAAAAACACTTTCAAAGTTTAGAAAATTTGATGGTTTTTTTTTATTATTAAAACAGAAATGGCATCAGTAAAAACTAAGTAAAACGTGGTAATAAACGAAAATACAATGCAAACGGGATCGAAAGAATAAACAGAAGAACGCATTAAGTACTTATATAACCTAGGCAGAAAAGAGACTTAGAGGGATTTAAAGTATTACTATAATAAAATGTAGTCTTGGTTCTATGAGTATCTTGCTAATTTCTTTCATGCTTATTATCGTTTAGTTGTGTACTAACTATCAAGCATTAATTTCTGCGAAGCCTTGATTTTCACAAGCCTGTCATAATCGCAAAAATTTAAGTCTCGTGAAATATTTCAACTTTATATATTTAATCAATTTTCGGTTCTGCGGAAATAAAATTCGCAACAGTTTCAGATCGCAAAATAACCGACATTTTGGTTTTCGGGAAAACTACAGCTCGCTGAAATAGTTTATTTTCAAGTATGCAATGGTATATGCTTTAAGGTAAATAAAAAAGCATCCCGTTGCACTTGTATACTATTTTTTCTTGATTATTTTTAATGGGTTTTTGTACCTTTTTACTCTTTACAACTGTGACAATTATGACTGTCAGAAACAGTTCTTTGCTTAACATAATAATCTTAGGTTTTTCCTTCTTCTTCTTTTTAATGTTTTCCTTAAACTTAAAATCTTTAAAACAGTATCAGAAAATGTTTATATTAATTCATAACGATAAGTTATTAAACAATAGAAATACGTTTAAAATAACAACATTTTTTCCTCTTGTTCAAACGAAAGATTTACATATTTGTCAATTAAAAAGTTTTATCAACCCTTATATAATATATATTTACCTCATAATGCCTAATTTTTCATTGAAAATATGCACGCTGAATCATCATTTCTGTTTGCAATAGAAGTCAAGTTATTACTTTCAGGTATTTAAAATGGCTGAGATAGAACTATGCGTCTTACTTGTAAACTTAAGCCGCTTTCCTTTGACGTTTCCTAAGAGAGTGCAATTGCATTTGAAATTTAACGTCTCTAATTCAAAATGCATCATTAAAATACTGGGTAGTTCTACCGCTCTAGTAAAATGGATTTTGAATTATTCGAATTATGCGTGGTGAAGCTTTAAGCATTCAACGATGTTTAAGGCAAAGCTGCATTTAGTATTGCTCACGACAAATTTGTTCTTTTTAATTTTTTTCTTTCATTTTTTTTAGAAATCCTATTTATTCATAGCATTAAGAATGAACTATGATCAAAAACACTCTAAAAATCACCCAGGTGTGTGTACCCTTTTGATACTCGCGACGCTGAGAGGGGCGGCATTCTGGTGTTCCGGTTGAATATTTAAGAAATCTGGCAAATTGAACCATAGCTGGCATTTTTTACCACACACTGTAAAAACGATTTAGGAACGTTCCTGGGAAATAATGGGCAGCTGATGTGCCAAATTTCTGCCAGTAACATATCTTGCAAAATCCAGGAACGTTTTCCGCTGAAATTCAGTATCCTTCCTGACATTATCATGGAAGCTCCCTAAAAAATTTAGAAATGTTCCTATTAAAAGTCAGAAGTGTCTCTGGAACGTATAATATAATAGCTCGGCATCTTCCTGATTTATCAAGGATATTCTAAGACTTTATTGCAAGCATGGCCCAAACCTAAGGCAGAATTGCAGGTAAGTAACGACAATTTTACTCGCCTGACACTCTTGCAAAATAACTTAGTACATACTTATTCGCTCCCTTTGGGAGCTTAATTAGCATGGACGGGCCGTAACTGAACTAAAGCCGACATACTTTATAAATACATTCAGTTAATCTTTAAACTGGGAGCTAAAAATATTTTTCACAACAGCGAAAAGTCTGCATTCGTGAAACTTGTAGCAATTCAGGATACTTTTTGACAATAACACGGAAATGCCCAGTAACTTTTCGGAATTTTTTACAGTGCATTTTAGGCTGTGGGCCTTCAAACATCTAGCAGAAATATTTCTTCTACAATTAGTAAATAACCCTTTGCCTTAAAAAATTGCTCGCAATTTTTAGTACATAATTAACTATTGCGTATTTCGTTCTATTGCAATGAAAACATTTCAAGAACTAGTCTAAGAACAGGTGCAACGTCTTTTTTTTTTTTCCTGCAGGCGATTTCTTTTTTCTCACTTCTGTTTATGAGTGGAGAATCAAAGAAATACTGAATATAGCAAAATATAACCCCCAAGCAAGTGTGTGTAGAACATTAGTTTCGCTTTAATTGCGTTGTTTAAAAAAAATATGCACAAAATTAAATACATTTCTTTTTAACTTTCCATTTTATTAGTAAAATTGATATTCAATATAACTTTGACTTTTGTTCGGGTAATTTTTAATTAAAGCAGCTATTAAACTATTTTTTGTTAGTAAATTCATGTCTGTATTAGTATCCAAAGCTTCTTCACTTTTTTTCAGCTTTCCCACATAATTCTTTCTCTCCAATAATTCTGCTTTGTTATTGTTTTTTCCTTGCCTTTTTTCAGTTTATCCTTGCTGAGACTAAAAACAGCACCTTGAAATGAAACAATTGTCACTAAACGTAAAAACCAGTTTTAGTACTATTTTTTTTATGGATTTTAGTCAAAATATTTTGTCAAATTAAAACAGCTCCTGGAAGTGAAACAACTGTCATTAAACGTAAAAACCGGTTTTAGCACTAATTTTTTATGGATTTTTGTCGAAATTTGAACAAATAAACTAAAAACTAAATAGATAAAAGCAAATTGTGCTCTCAAAAATATTTTTAAAAATTTTGAATTTATAAAATAATCAACTCATTTTACAAATAACGCACGCATGATTAAAGTAGAGTACCGTTTGCGCAATTCTTCTTTCTTCGGAATAACACCAACATTTCATCAAATAGCTAACATTTTTATGACTTGTCAACATAGTTCAGCAATTTCTAAAGTTTTGTAATTTTTCTATTTGCTTCCATCACATACCATTACTAACATTTTTCTTCATACAAATATTTTCGGAACGTAGTTTCGCAAAATATATTGAACAAAGCTAGAAGTATATCATTCAGAATGCTGTAAAATGTAGTTCGTTAGATAGATTGTTTTTCTTGTTCGATTCTCTGATTAAGATACTGTCCGTTTTTGAAAGCAAAGACTATCACTCAGGACAGATTCCATTTCAAAAAGAGGCGATAGGTGCAGGATGGGCACTTGCTGTCCTTGAACACGTTATTTTGAACCTTTTACTTCCGGGTTTCCCTCCCTATTTTAATAAAGTCACAGCAGACCTGACGCATGCGCAAATTGGCGCTAAGTCTCGGGTTAGGAAAACGAACAGTAATATGATCCCATTATCGCAATTTGGCTGCGTTGCATAATTAACTTTTAAAACAAACATCAGTTATTCATAACATTCATAACATTTTTATCTTAAAGTTCTAGTTTGTGTAAAGTTTTACATCTGAATTCAACTGGTGCTACTTACAATTTTTTTTTCAAGGTATCAATTATAGTTTAAGCTGCCTTAGTAGTCACTCCTTATTGCTAAAATCTCTTTCGCTAAATCGGGAGGGGGGAGCTATTTTAAGTAGTAATGCACCGAATACCGAATATTCGGTTCGAAATTCAAACTGAATATTTAGCCGAACATCTAATATTTTGCTAAAATATTTTTACAGTAATAATTGAATGTTATGCAAATTTTTGAAATAGAAAATGTTTTTCTGTTTAGTGAAATGCAAATGCATTTCCATTTAACATTGTAAATTTATCAATATTAAGTATTACAATTAGTAGAAGCACTGAGTATTATATTTGAGTAATAAATAAAAAATAAAATAAATCATTACAAAAAAAATAATAATGATTTGATTTATGTTTATCTGCATTTCTGCATAAATGGATAGTTGAACTCATTACTGATACATGATTTGATTAAATTATAATCATGATAACAAGCTACGTCATAAACTACCTTGCATACAAATAGAAACCGAAATTGCTTGAAATGTCAATACAAATTACAACTTATTCAAGTGACTTTCTGCTACTTTAGCCTCTTCATTTACTAAAGAATAATTTTATTATTAAAACTGAAGAATGAAATTCAAACACTGCCAGATATTTTTCCTTTTCGTCTTTAAGTGCGAAGGAATCTTAAACTTTGGTGACAATAATTCATTTTAATTAGGTTGTATTTAAACAATATTTCATATGGCGTAAAACAGGGGTTTCCTACTTGTAAATGTTTGAGGGCCGCCTCTTAAACCAAAGGCTCAATGGTACGCCGCGAAATAACTATAGCCATAAACAAAATACTTTCTCGGGAAAGGAGGTGGTGGACATAATGGACATTGTAATAAATATATATCAAAAAATGAAGAAAAAAGAAACATTTTCCAAAAAAAAAAAATGAATGATGTAAGAACTGAGGTGTTCAGCTTGCAATCACCGAAAACGATGTACATCTCCAGCTCTGTCTTCTGAATCTCCACGATTTCACAAATAAAACTCATCTGAATTTTGGAAAGACGCCTTCTAGTCCGTAAAATATGGTATTCTTTACCAGACAGCTATTGTAACCGATATCGATTTTCTAAAAAAAATATTTTTCTTGGAAAAATCGTTTTAGAAGTTAAAGTACTGCAAAATTTAATATCCAAATGTTTTCATTTTTTAAGCTGCATATTTTGTATGAAAATTTAGCAGCAAATGTTACGTAGTAATTAATAAACTATGTGTTTAAAACTACTTAATATTATAAGTTTTTTTCATCTTCTTCTTTTTATTTTTTGTTTCTGGTTACGGTGTAATATTTATAAGACTTTGAAATAATAAAGTCATTGTAATGTGTCGTAAGATGTAAGAAAAATTGAAAAGCAACAATATTTAAATTTAACATCTGATTGGTTTCTCTTACATTAAAAATACTTTGAATGTAATAAAATTAGTAAGAAACAATTTTAATTAATTTTGTACTATTTTGTTATAAAAAACTTTCAATCATTGTGTACAAAATATAACTTTTAACACTTTTAAACAATTGAAATTTGTTTACTATTCGGTTGCCGAATGATGTATTCGGCCTAACCCAATATTCGGTTTGTCTGCCAAGTATGCAGTATACTAAATGCCAACCGAATATTCGGTGCATCTCAAATTATAACTTTAAGTATATAACGTGAAATTAAATATTCTATGAACAAACTTTAAAGATCCCAGTTTAAATCTTGTCCCTTGAATTCAACATACTTACATTAAGAATGGTATGACTTGAAATCAAAATAAGAAAGGTATTTTGACTTCGGGGGGGAGGGGGGATGCCTGGTCACGAAAACTCAAGGATATGTTCCCCGTCGCTATAGATTGTTACTATTATTTTAGATTAATCTAAATAACTTAATTTCTTTATCGATATTTAACCGTTTCATTTGTTAGTGTATGAACACAGTGATTTTGTTACAGCAAAAGTTCAAAAAACAAATGAATATCAGAGCTTTGGCAACCTTATTACACACTATAAAAAAAATCCGAAACGTTACTGGTAAATACCTTGGAACGTGTCGGGATTTTACAGGTTTTCACCAATTTCCTGTGAAAATAAAGTATTTTTGTCTAAAGGTTTCCTGAATTGCTCCAAGTTGCAAAAATGCTGACTTCTTGCTGTTGGGAAAAATATTCTTTACCAGTTTATAAATTAACTGAACGTGTTTATTAAGTATCGGATTAAGAGCGATTGGGGCCCGTCCAGTGTGACAGAGACCACAATGTGGACGAATAAGTCTCTGAATTCCACAGATTTGAAAGAATTGCAAAGCAAGTGAAATGCTAGGTACTTGCAATTATGTCTTAGCGCTAGCCCCGGTTGCATTCCTGCTTTTGGAGCTTTCTTGTAAATCAGGAAGGCGCCAAGCTACTACTTAAAACTTACTTATAGTTTCTTTGAAGTTTCCAGGAACATGACTGGCTTTAACCCGAGGTATTTCTGTATTATTTAGAAAGATTTAAGCATGATTTCAGGAAGGTTACTGATTTTTAGCTCTAAACATTCTCATTTTTGCAAGATATATTGCTGGCAGAAATTGGGCGCATCAGTTGTCCGTTGTTTTTCAGGAACGTTTCTGAATCGTTTTTACAGTGCAGTTTCAAAGGCTTAATAATTTTAAACTGATTCGATTTTTTACAAATTACTTTTCGTAATGTAGGACCATCAACAGAATCTTGTAATAAAGGACTGCAAGATTCCTGTTAAGAGTAATGAAAATCGGGAACATTTGCACTTGATTTTATTCGGCAAAATTGCATAAACAAAAAACGATTCAGAAATGTTCCAGGAATTGAATAGGCAGCTGATGTGCCCAATTTCTGTTAGTAACATATCTTGCAAAAACCAGGATCCCTGATAAAAATCGGTAACCTTTATGAAATTTTCCTTGAAACTTTCTAAAGGATTGGGAAATCTCCCTTGTTAAAGCCTATAATTTCTCGAAAACCTTCCGGAAAAAATTTAGTAGATTTAATGTAATTGATTAGAACCTTCCTGATTTACCAACGAAGATCCAGGAGCATTTAGAACAAAGATGGAAAAAGCTGTGCGAGAATTGCTAGTAGGAACCAAGCAGCTCCCTTAGCTTTCAAATCCCGCATTGTAAGACTGCAGTTATCCACTGACTTATTCCTTACACTGTGAGCTTAGTCCATTTGAACGTGCCGCTATTGGCAGAAAGCCGATACACTTAATTTGTATGATTATTCAATTTTTAAACTGGTAGCAAAAAATATTTCTCGAAGCAGTGAGAAGTCTGCAATCATGTAACTTGTAGCAATTTAGGAAACTTTTTTTGCGAAGATACTTGATTTTCCCAGAAAGTGGATGAAAACCTTTGAAATCCTCAAACATTCCTCGGAAATAATCAGTAGTGGTGTTCTCATAAAATATACTCCATATACGCTGTATACTCTCAAACATTTTTTAGACATATAGCGTATACCCTCAAGTTTCAAAAATTTCCATATTATAACACATTGTGTATATGATCGCATACACATATTGTGCATAACTGATTACTGGAAGTATACATTCAGAAAATGTGATGGGAACATCACTGATAACCAGTAACGTTTCGAATTTTTTTTTAGTGAAGGAAAACGTCAACGTGCTTAAAAACAATATTACTGAAATTTAAAATCCTTGACAAAAGAAAAAGATAAACAAGGCCAAAATATTACATTGAAATAAAAGCAAGAAACTGCCCAAAAAATTACAAAAGGCCATTGCAAAATAAAAATATCATCTATTACATTTGCGAAAAAAAAAGTCGTTTCTTAACATGAAAAGCAGATAAAAGCTATTTCAGCAGTGTGAAATGTTTGGCCAATTTGGCGTGTTCCACGTAAGAATTCCCTCACGTTTATGCGCCAATATTTTATTTAATAGAAACATCCCGAAAAGTTTTAATTGCTAGAAATGAAGTTTGCGAGCGTAATAAAAATATTTCTGCATTTATGACCCATAACCAACTTAAGAAATACTAATAAACAAATCAGTTAATCTCACTCCGGGATTGATATAAAACTTAAACTTTGTCTTAACGGCTTCCGAGAACGAAGGATTAAAATTCTACTCATGTTTACTTTCTCTTTCAAGATAATTAATGACTCTCGGCCATATTTTATCACGCCACAACGCTCACTAAAAGGACGTATAAATTCTCTAAATTTCACTCGAATGAGATCCATGTTGCCCTTGATGAATATTACAGACTTAGTAATTAGACACATCCCTCCTTTTAGTTTAAATTTATGGAAAGCGTTTTAAATATGAGATACATACATTTCTCGTTTTGAGAAATTTTCAACTTCGTTTTCTTCTACTTCGAAGTAAAGCAATGAAATTCATAATCTAAATATTGGTGTAAAATATTTGTTCGCTTGGCAGAAATATGTTTTAACTAGTCATACCCGCACGGCTTTGCCCGTAGTTAAAAATTAAAGGGACATTCGGTTCACCTGTATAACAAATAATGGATGACGAATTTCTCTCCAATTGTCTATGTTCATTCGCTCTCTCATTCCACGTCATGATAATTTTGTAATTTACTAGTCCATCTTATGATAATTTTGCTCCGGAAAATGTTCTTAACCCATATTTTACCACATTATGAAAAACTTAATATTTTTCATTAAAATTGCTATTACAGACTAAGGAGACCTCAGGAATACATATAAAATTTTACACATTACCAAATATGTATTCGTTTCCATTTTACAAGCTGTCCTATATATAGGACGATGGTACAATCCACTACTGTATATTGGTTTTTCACTCAAGCTTTCTCGAACGTGTGAAATGGAAGAAAACACTCTACGCAAAGTCCTAAATAATATTTTTCATGAACTGCCTCTGTTTTTCTTAGTATAATACTTCAACTTATTGTGTTGTTTTCAGTTCGAAGTTTTTACAGAAACGTTTTCAGTCTGCAGCTTCAAAAGGCTCTTCTGTATGGTTCGAGTCTTGTTTTGATGAACAGACAGTTGCTTTTCGGCAATGTTTAGACGTATACACAAACCCATGTAAACAATAGTAACTTTTCTACAGGCTTCAATACATATTAAGGCTTCTTCTGAAGCAAACAGCTTC
The DNA here is from genome assembly GCF_026930045.1 of Uloborus diversus. Classification (NCBI taxonomy): domain Eukaryota; kingdom Metazoa; phylum Arthropoda; class Arachnida; order Araneae; family Uloboridae; genus Uloborus; species Uloborus diversus. The sequence continues at coordinate 137,362,033 of NC_072738.1, forward strand.
GATATTTTCCAAGCAGCATCCAGTACTGCTTCAAAAGCATTTCGAAATTATGGTCGGTCATTAACATTTTGTATTACATATGGATGCATAATATTTCAATATGATTTTCATGTAAGTCCACACTATCTTTACACTAGTAAAAAAAGAAATATTTTTCCTTTTTCTTTCAATTCTAATTATATTGTGTGTGTGTGTTTTTTTTTTTTTTTTTTGAAAACCTTTGTATCTTCGAAATTGCTGATGAGTGATACTTCTTTGTCATCATTTCAACGAACAGCTGGGATCTTGTGCTTCATGTGAAATTCCCTATATGATGCTTAAATCCCATAATTTTCAAGATTTTGGATGGTTCTAAGGGACATTTTCTCATTCCAGTTTCCCTTACTGTCTCCGTTTCAAATAGTTGTTTGTTTCTGAGATGAACAAAAATATTAAAAGAAAAAAAAATTATGTTTTGTGCCCTGCTGGAGTTTTAATAATGGACAGCAAATTATCAACAACTGCATTAATTACTAACTGTGTTACCTGAGTGTAATTCTTTACATTTTTCATCTTTTTAGCTCTGTTATGACAGTCGAAACAATTTTCGGAATCGGGCATTTTTTTGTGCTCCTTGATATAGTATAAAATGGAAAGTGGTAACCACCAAAAGAGTTGACAATCGAGAGCTTACTACCAAACTTCATGAGCTTCCCATTTGTGTAAATTTTTCATTTCTATTTTTCAAAATAAAGGGCAATTATTTCAACAATGGTTGAATGCTTAGAAAACACACCAATTTTTTGAAAAGCTTCATTCAAAAAATTATAAATTAGGCAAAATTTACAGTAGCTATCTAAATCAATAGTAGAGTTATCATCAAATTGTAAAAACAGCTTGATATGAAAGAACTGTTTTCATGATATAGTTGAATGACGAACAAAAGTTCTTCTTTTATCGGGAGCATCTTCCCCATTTCACTAGGTATTATATAATATTATATAATAACAGGATGTCTGTAAAAGCCCAAAAAGTGTTTCAATTTTGATGCTTGCAAGCAAAAATTGTTGTTATTCTTAGGCCAGGGTTACTTATTACTTTCCTTTACTGCTTTCATCACATTTTCGACCACACTCTCGAAAAGTTTCACGAGTGTTTTTCTGAAATTATGTCCAACAATATCTTCTGACGATTTTCATTTGAAAGTGATTCATGAAGTTATGCAAACTTCGGCAACACACTTAGGCCGTTTTTATTTTAATATATTCATTTCTTCATTAGTGTTGATTCCCTTTGAAATGTTTATTGCTCAAGGAGTCTAGAAGTTTTTCGTCAAAATCAGCGTAAATACACAGAATGCTAGAAATATTTTCATGAATTTCTTCATCATTAGTGACTATATCTGGATCAGATGGCTATATTTTCAAGTCAGGGTCACTCTCATGGGTTCATTCTCCTCTGACATTACATATTCTATAGCTAGTTCAGTTGTTTATAATGTCTTCTTCAATATGCCACAAGTACTCTTTCTTTAATTTATTTGTTTCTGAGATCAGCGTTCATACATTGAACAGCAAATATTTTTACTCAATCCAAAGAGTAGCATCACAACGTATTAAGTGCGGATGATAAATTAGTCAACAAAAAACTCCCTACGACCCCCAAAAACCTGCTCTTTCAATTCTTGTTGTGAGAAAACTTCATAGTATTGACTTTTGAAAGAGAACAATCAAGTTTTCCACTCCATTTTCCAAAAGCTAGGCTACTTTTGTATGGAACGCGCATAGCAGGGGATTTTACCATCGTCCTATTTACAGGACGGCTAATAAAACCTTCATAAAACCTATTTAAATGTAGTTTTATCTTTGAAAATTTTACTCAGTACTAATGTATATGATTAGTAATGATAAAACCAAAGAGGATTTTGGCATATTTTCTACACAATTATTTTAATTAATTATTAAATTATGCATTATAAAACTGCAAAAAATTGTCAAATTCAAAAATAGAAATAAAATAAAAATATTTAAAATTGAACTCTAAAATTTTGTCTACAGTACTTATCAAACGTAGGGTTTATAAAAATACCAAATTAGAAACTAAAAATGTGATAACCCTTGCAAAAATGCAATAAATATTATCTGTCCTATATACAGGACGATAGTAAAATATGGGTTAATTGAAGTCGAAAAAGAATAAAATCGAATTTTCGAAAATTCGCTTCGAGGTGCACACCCCCATGCTACAAACTAACTTTGTGCCAAATTTCATGAAAATCGGCCGAACGGTGTAGGCGCCATGCGCGTCACAGACATCCTACAGACATCCAGACAGAGAGACTTTCCGCTTTATTATTAGTATAAGATAATTAAGAATAGCGTGACTTTTTTTCCTTGAAACCGGCTGCCTAATATTTCATTAAATTTATATACAATTTTTCTCTTTTAAATTGCTGTACTTTTATTGATTTTAGTGTTGATATGTTTGCTGTTCTAAAAATTAAAAAGTTTGTTATTATTGTTTATTTAATTCTAATGCTTTAAAATACTGTTCTCTATTCATTATTCTAAAATGCCGTCTTTAAGTATATGTGTTCTAATAAAGTTGGTAATTTTTAACAGTTATTTGTTTTGGTTCAGGTTTGGCCCGTAAAATTCAGCTACAATAGTGACTTTGGGTAAGAGTTTCTGTCAGATACCCAGTGTTCATTTTCCTAGGAAACTGCGATTGGTCTTTCTCTTTCAAAATTCATTCTGTGAATTCTAATTATCACCTTTGATGATTATTAGCATTGTCTTTTCGGTAAGTACACTCCAATCCACTATACTTTCCACTATTGTCTTTACCTGACATTAATGAGTTTTCTCTTGACATGCTGTAAAAAAAAAAAATTTTTTTAAATAATTTCAATTTTGACCTCTTGAATTCAAATTACGTTTTTCGCAATCACGAGTGTGTGTGTGTATATGTAGGCATGTGTGTTTATGTGTGTGTGGGGGGGGGGTATGTATGTTTGTGTGTAGGGGGTATGTGTATGTGTGTGTAGGCATGCGTGTTTGTGTCTGTGTGCAAGTATGAGCGTGTGGGTAGTTGTGTGTATGAGTGCTTGTGTGTGGTGGGGAATGTGTATGTGTGTAGACATATGTGTTTGTGTTTGTGTGCAGGCATGAGTGTGATGAGTGCGTCGATAGTTGTGTGTGTATGTGTAGGTGTCTGTATGTATATGTAGGTATCTATATGTATGTGTAGGTGTCTGTATGTATGCGTGTGTGTGTATGTATGTGTTTGAGTGTGTGTATGTGTGTGTATGTGTTTGTGTATGTGTGTAGGTGTATGTATTTGTGTGTGCGCGTGTGTGTAGTTGTGTATGTATGCGTGTGTGTAGTTGTGTATGTATGCGCGTGTGTAGCATATGGATGCAACCTGGAGACGGTTTTCGCTAGAGGAGCAGCATCGTTGAAAAATAGCAGATAGTGTACCTAGTTTCTGCCAGTAACATGTGTGGTAAAAACAGGAAAGCTTCTCGAAAGTCAATCATCTTCTTGAAACGAACCTGGAATTTTTTTGAAGAATTCCAGAACCCTCTCACTGAAAGTCCGTCATGCTTCCGGAACAACTCAGGAACCTTCATGAAAAACTTGAGCATGTTTACAGTATTAGCTGTGCCCAGAAAAGCTCAGCAAGGTTATTATAGTCGAAACTAAGACAGAATTGCAAGCAAACAACCAGCAGCTTATTTGTCATCAATTCTTCACTGGAAAAACGATTCAGAAACGTTCCTGGAAAATAACTCGCAGCTGATGTGCCTAATTTCTGCCAGTAACCTATCTTGAAAAAACCAGGAAAGTTTTCCGCCAAAATTCAGTTACCTTCCTGAAATTATCCTAAAAGTCTCTTGCCACCTTCCTGATATGTCAAGAAAGTTCCAAAAGCAGCATTGCAAACATGGTCAAAGCAAAGACGGAATTACAAGCAAGTACTAAGAATTTTACTTGGCAGGAATTTTTGCAAATCTACGTAGTCCATAGACTAATTTGCTCATTTTGGGAGCTTAATCAGTCAGGATGGACTGTAATCGGATCTGAAGCAGATGCACTTTGCAAATACGACCAGTTAATCTTTAAACTGGGAGCTAAAAATTGTGAGTATAGTAATAAACTATTGTGAAAACACAATAGTGAGAATTCTATATTCGTGCGACTTACAGCAATTCAGAAAACTTTTTGACAATGATACTTGCTTTTACCAGGAAGTGTATACAAATCAATTAAATCTCGAAACGTTACACTGAAATACTTAGTAACGTTTCGGATTTTTTTTTTTTTTTTTTTTTTAGTGTTGCAAAGCTTCAATAACGCATTTTTCCCTTGTTTACAGCTCAATGAATGTATAGGAGGGCCGAAAGGACCGAATCCAAAACAACATAATAAATAAGCTGAACATATTTTAACATTGAGAGCTAAAAATGTTTTTCGCAATAGTGAGAAGTCTGTATTAACGAAACTGACAGCGATTCAGGAAATACGTTTTCAGAAATACTTGCTTTTCACAGGAAACTTGGAAATCCATTAAATCCCGGAACGTTACCCGGAAAGAATCTGCTACGTTTCGGAATTTTCTTACCATTGTGCAAATATCGCTTGTACCATGATCAAACTTGGAGATAATATGACGGCTTTCAAATGCAATTAGGGTTTTGTATTTCGCTTTAATTTTCTTAAAGATAGAGAGATTCTAAACGTACAACAAACAAAAATTGATTATACTATTCGTAAATTTAGAGCCTCAAACAAAAGTAAAAGACTATTTCCGTTTATGGTATCGTCTTGAGGGGTCTAAGGACCTTTAACCTTCAAAATTTTCGATTTTCTGGAAAAAATATATGTTATGCATAATTTAATTCTGAACAATTTGATACCTTATTTATTTTAATACGCCAAAAACTTTTCAAGTTATCGTAAAAATGCGTAAACTTTCTCCATAGAGATTAATGTTAACAGCAGCTGTTTAAATTTATTTTTCTCAGGTGCCGGTTTCTTCGGTTTTCTCGTTTTGCGGGCATGGTATCTCCAAAAGTTTCTTATATATTTCCGTAAAACTTTTCATGCATGTTTTTCTGGTGTATTTTTATGATCTGAACCTAAACTTTAACTAAAAATAAAAATTAAAATTTAAAAAAGAATTGCAAAAAATTTTGGAAATTTTCGATATGAACTTATAAAATTTCAAAGAAATAAATATATAATTAAAGAAAAATTTATTCCATAACGGTTAAAATAAAATATTTGTTATTGCATATTTTTTTGAGAAGCAAAACTAGCTTTTTTTTTTCGTGAAAAAAGTAAGCTGCAAAAATATTTGAAATCAATTCATCCGAGCATAAGGAAATAGTACTGGGACGGATTAGTTAAAATTTAACTGATCAGATTTATTAAACGCTTTATAAACTTCACAACAATGAAGGCTATAGTTCATCGTCAACATTATTTTACGTTACATTGCAAAACTAGCGCGAGAACTAGTAGGGATTAGAAGCTATGCCCCTTATCGAACAACACAGCGAAGTAATACTTCTACATCATTTATAAAGTAATCTTTAATACTTAATACGTTAGAAACACAAGCGGAACACATGTTACTTTCTTGGAACATTGTGCATTGAGGCAAGTAAGTTCATTATATTCTTGCTTCTTGCTAAGGCTAATGAGATTAAAAGGTAATGACTTTTCAGGGTGAGTTTCTTTGTTTAGATTATGTATCTGAACTTCGTTAAATATAAATCATGGTTGTAGGTATTTGTAGTCACTTTTTTTTTTTTTTGATGTTTAAGAGAAATATATTAATTTTTTAGAATAAAAGGTGAAGTATAAAGACCTGATGTAAAAGAAAATGTAATTCAAATTATAAAAAGGAAATATTTTCAAAAGAAGTTCGTGTTCTACGACGTTCACGTTGCGCTAATAGTTCACCACATTTTTGTCAATTTGTTCCTTATTTACTAATTAGGCTGCAGTTTTTTTTTTTTTTTTTTTTTTTTGAACTGCATAATTTAGTGCTAATAGTTGCAAAACAAAATTTTATTTTTAATTATTATTATTTGTTATCGTATACTGAATATTTTTTACGAAAGTCGTTGATTGTAGGAAATATACAGGGGAAAAGCGTTTTCTCTAATACTCTAAGAAACTCGTAAAAAAAAAGAAATCTGGTAGCATTCTAGACAAAGTGATATGTCCAATAAATTTTCAATTGTTTGAAGTAAATAAATTATTATCAAGTTTCTATTTTTATTATATAATATACTTTTTCTTGTTATCTACTACCTTTTGCCATGCAGTTCAAAAATGTTTACTCCCCGAACGATTTAAAAAAAAAAAAAAATCGGTTTTGGACCAAAATATTTCTGGAAGATGGCTTTTGGACATCAGCCAAATTTGATTTTTTTTTTTTTTTTGTCGGGTAGCGATTATAATGAAAAGAAATCAAGTGACCAATGTCGAGTGAATGTGGGGGTGAGGTAACTCACCAACTTTTGATTATTTTTCCGGATATTCATTCAACAGTGTGGTGTCGCATGATCATGTTTCTGAATCCCGCATTTTTCTTCTGACAATCGTTACACTATACTCACTCGACATTGCACCATCCGATTTCTCATTGTTTCGATAACTTCTGAGAAACAAATACTTGAAAAAATGTCTACCGTTAAAGTGCCATTTCTAGATATTTTGCTCTAAAAAGAGTAGATTTTTATGTATCCAGATTGGAAGTTCGCACGCTTGGTGGGAAAATGTCCTTGTTGCGTTTATGCATTTTAACCCTACAAAATAAATTCGTGGTTAACATTTCATAATCTAGATTTCTTAATGTTATAAGCTTTCAAACACTGATGTTATAAGTAATTTTCATCCGTACATCTATTTCCCCATTTTTTAATCTTTTTCTTTCTTTTTTAAAAAATTGAAAACAAATATTTCTGACTTTCTCTTTCTTTCCGGACTCAAAAAAAAAAAAAAAAAAAAAAAAAATATTTCCCTCAACTAAACGGAAAAACTGAAGACAAAAATTTATGACATGAGATTGATTTACGTAATACTTTTCTCAATTCAGCACTCTCATAAAATGGGGCATAAATTTTAATGACTTGTGTGCTCTTTCAACCCCTGAGGCACTATAATGCTTGAACTAGTTTCCATGGTGAAACCTCCAGTACTCAGAGTGAATGGCTTGAGCTTTATAACTTTTTTCAACTTGTTTTTGCAAAGGCCCAAGGCGGAAAATAATTAGCGTTTGCTCTAAAACATACTTAAAAATCAAATTGTTGCAAAAAGTTTTAAAAGTTTAAGAATAAATTTAACTAAAATAAAATACATGGTAAAAGCTAACAAATAATAGGGTGTTTTTGAAATGAAAAACTAAATTGACATTGAATACACTGCGACTTATCTCTGCAAATTAAATGTTTTTTTTTTCCAAATCAGGACCTCTTATTTGACATTGAATTAATGCCTAACTGTTTTTAGCAAATACTAATTTATTATTTACTAGTGGTACCCACACCGCTTTGCCCGTAATAGAAAAATTAAAAGGTATTTTGGTTCGCCTGTATATTTACAAATAATGTATGGTGAATTTTCTCGCCAATTGGCTTGTACCCATGTTACGGTTCCACGTTATGATAATATTGCAATTTACTCGTCCATCTTATGATATTTTTGTTCTTTTAATTGGAATAGAAGAATAAAATCGAATTTTCAAAAAATCGCTTCGAGGTGCACATTCCCATGCTACAAACTAACATTGTGCCAAATTTCATGAAAATCGGCAAAACGGTCTAGGCGCTATGCGCGTCACAAAGATCCAGGCATCCAGACTTATTCCGGACGGAGAGACTTTCAGCTTTATGTACCGTACCGATAATTTTAGATGTACCGTATTATTAGTGACATGTCCAGTAAGGGATCCGTTATCATAATGGGGGATTTCAATTTTCCGGGTATTGATTGGAATAATTTTTATCCTGGTAATGGCAAAGAAGAGGAATTTTTAAAAGTAATTGATGACTGTTTCTTAGATCAAGTTGTAACTCAGGGAACTCGAGAGGAGGCCATTTTGGATCTAGTTTTTTGTGACATAGGTAGTTTTGTTCAGGGGTTGAGTGTAGGGGAGCATATTGGAGATAGTGATCATAACAGCATTAGGTTCCGGGTTAAATTTGAAGTGTGCAAAGATGATAATTTTAGGTTTGTGCCCAATTTCAGAAACACCGATTTTGTTGCACTTAGGCAGAGCTTGAAAGAGGTTTTTTCGTCAGGGTTGGAAAATAGCGACGTAGATCAGCAGTGGACGGAATTTAAGGATAAACTTGCTAAAACCGTTGGGGACTATGTTCCATTTAGGAGAAAAGGTGTTAGTACCAAAATTTGGCCCATGTGGTTCTCCAGGGAGACTAAAGAAGCTCTTAATTATAAGCAAGCCACTTTTCGTAAGTTTAAAGAAACTGGTCAGAGTGCGGAAAGGCTCCAGTATGGTAAGGCAAGGCGAAATTTTAAGTATTTGGTACGGATTCAGAAAAGGGAATTGGAGCAAAGGCTGGCAGATGACATTGATGGGAACCCTAAGAGGTTTTTTGCTTACGCTAATTCTGGGAAAGCTCAAAACAGTCAAATTGGGCCTTTGGTTGATGAGCATGGAAATTTAATCCAAAACGATAGGGATATTGCAAATGTTCTAAATAACTTTTTTTCCAGTGTGTTTAACGATAACTGTATCTCAACAGTTGACACTAACAAGACACAAGCTATTATACAGCTTGAGGATTTTGTATTTTCCAGGGAGGAGGTTTTATTTCATTTGAAAAAGATTAAAGCAACTAAAGCTCCGGGACCAGATAATATTTATCCAAAAATTTTAGTTGAATGTGCAGAGGAATTAGTGGATGTTATTTTGAATATTTTCAATGCTTCTTATAACTCGGGGACGGTGCCAGAGGACTGGAAGCTGGCTAACATAATGCCACTCTTCAAGAAGGGGTCTAAAGGTATTGCTGGGAATTATAGACCTGTAAGTTTGACTTCGGTGATTTGTAAGATTTTCGAAACTTTGATCAAAATTAAGATCATGATGTTCTTAGAGACTAATAGTCTGTTGACTAGTTTGCAGTATGGTTTCAGGAAAGGTAAATCCTGTACTACTAATTTATTGCATTTCTACGACAAGGTTACCTCAGCTTTAGATAACAAAAAATGTGTGGATGTTGTTTATATTGATTTTCAAAAAGCTTTTGACAAGGTACCGCATGTTGCTCTTCTCAGCAAGTTAGCTGACATTGGAATAGGAGGAAAAACTTTACTTTGGGTTAGAAATTGGCTTACTGGTAGGAAGCAAAGAGTAGTTGTGAGAGGAAATCATTCTAATTGGAGTGATGTTTTAAGTGGGGTTCCTCAGGGATCAGTTTTAGGGCCTCTTTTGTTTATTATATTTATGAATGACATCAATGATAATATTTCTGGAAGCATGAATTGTTTTGCTGACGATGTAAAAGTTATGGGGATTGTCGAAAATGAAGAACAAGTAAAACAGCTGCAAGAGGATTTAGATCATATTACTAAGTGGGCAGATAAATGGGGTATGGCAGTTAATGTAGGGAAATGTCAAGTGCTACACTTAGGTCATGGAAATAAGCGTATGAGATATCGTTTACAGGGTTCAGTCATAAATCAGGCAGAAAATGTTATGGATCTGGGTGTCTTTATAAATCAGGACTTCAAGTTTAGTCAACAGTGCAGTATTGCTAGTAACAAAGCCAACAAAATGCTTGGGTTCATCAATAGATCTATTTCAAACAAATCTAAGAAAGTTCTTCTGCCTTTATATAGGAGTTTAGTAAGACCTCATTTGGAGTATGCTGTTCAGTTTTGGTCGCCTTATCTGAAGAAAGATATTTTTGTATTGGAAAGGGTTCAAAGAAGGGTAACTAAATTAGTAAGGGGACTCTCAGATTTAGATTATGATACCAGACTTAATAGGCTTAACATGTATAGCCTGGAGCAAAGGAGAGTCAGAGGGGACATGATTCAGTTATTTAAATTTATCAAAATGAAAGATGTAAATGGATTAAATTTTTGCGGGGAAAGCAGGACAAGGGGTCATTGTTTTAGCTATTTAAATCTCAGGCTAACTTGGAAATCAGGAAAAACTACTACTTTAGCAGGGTCGTGGGCACTTGGAATAGCTTACCGGAAGAGGTGGTAATGAGCAAGGGAGTGGATAGCTTTAAGAGGGCCATTGATCTTCATTGGGGACTAATTAATTGACTAGGACCAGCCTAGCTGGGCCCAGTGCCTGTTGCTGGTCGTCACATTTGTATTTTGTATTGTATTTTGTATTTTATTATTAGTAAAGATAAAGACTAAAAAACAAAGATCAACTCTATACGGTGATCACCGGCAAATTGAATCAGCCGCTTTAGTAAAACAAATTCTCAAAAACAGAACGAAATTCAGTTTTGACATTAAAAAGTTGCCGGTAATTCAAATCAAACACGCTACTTAAATGAATCAAAGATATATGACTAATAATTTCCTGCGAATACGTGGTGAATCGGCATTTCAGTCTTTTTTTTTTCTTTGCCTTCGTTTATTTCATTTTTATTTAATTTATTTATCAGTTCATACAATTATTTATTTTTGAAATAGTGATAAGAAAAGAGATGGAAGCAAGGTGTGAAGAAGGTGTTTTAGTAATAGTTTTCTCGGATAAAGTCAAACAAAATAAGTGAGAGCGAGAGAGGTAAATACAGTCGAGTTCCGACTTACGCGAGGGATGCGTTCCAAGACTCTTCGCGTAAGTCGAAATTTCGCATTGTGAAATAATGTATGTTTCTCAAATTGTTTAGGAACCTACCAAATTTTTTAGACATTTGTAAACATCCATTAAACTGCTTTCAAGCATTTCTCAACTATACATTATTTTCTTACATAGGAACAGAACTTTTACTGTATTTAAAAAATAAAAAAGCTGTTTTATTCAACACTAGCCGCCTTCAGCGACCAGCTGGTCAGTCTTTTTACGCCAGGGTTGCCGCAAGAAAGGCAAATCGGGAATACACGTGTGATTCAGGCATTGTAAAAAAAAAATTTAAAATCAGAAACTTTCCTGTGTTAATATTGGAAGAAAGGCAAATCGGGAATACACGAGGTGATTCAGGCATTGTAAAAAATTTTTAAAAATCAGAAACTTTCCTATGTTAATATTGGAAGAAAGGCAAATCGGGAATACACGAGGTGATTCAGGCATTGTAAAACAATTTTAAAAATCAGAAACTTTCCTATGTTAATATTGGAAGAAAGGCAAATCGAGAATACACGAGGTGATTCAGACATTGAAAAAAAAATTAAAAATCAGAAACTTTCCTGTGTTAATGTTGGAAGAAAGGCAAATCGGGAATACACCAGTGATTAAGGCATTGTAAAAAAAATTTAAAAATCAGAAACTTTAATGTGTTAATGTTGGAAGAAAGGCAAATCGGGAATACACGAGGTGATTCAGGCATTGTAAAAAAATTTTAAAAATCAGAAACTTTCCGATGTTAATATTGGAAGAAAGGCAAATCGGGAATACACGAGGTGATTCAGGCATTGAAAAAAAATTTAAAAAATAGAAACTTTCCTGTGTTAATGTTGGAAGAAAGGCAAATCGGGAATACACTAGTGATTCAGGCATTGTAAAAAAATTTAAAAAATCAGAAACGTTCCTGGAAAATAATGAGCAGCTAATTTACCTAGATGTAGCCTATAAAATATTTGGCAAAAACAGTAAAGTTTCTCTATAATTGGCATTTTTGAATTTATTAACTTCCTGAAATTTAAGTGGGATCTTTGTCAAGAATTCAGAAACCTTTCCAACAATGGCCAGCTATATTTCTGAAATAAAACACGAGCCTTCAGAGACGACTGAGATATGTTTATAGTATTAACTTAGCATCTTCCTGAATTGCTAGGAAAGCTCCAAAAGTAAATATGTCCCACACTAATGCGGAATTGGAAGCAAAAAGAAAACTTACTCTCTTGAAGCAGCACTTATGCGTTCAATCGTTCTAGCCGGACCGTACTGAAACACAAGGCGAAACCCCATTTATTAAAAACACTGAGTATATTTTGACACTGGTAGCTAACAATACTTTTCATAGCAGTAACAAGTCAGCATTCATGCAACTTGTAGCAAATCTACTTGTTTTCACAGGAAACGGATGGAAAACCATAAAAGTGTGGGATATCGTTTTGATGCCAGAAGTAAAGTTTTTGCTTCAAAGCGTGTTAAGGTGTCGCTACAAATTTATCAAAACCGTAACGTAAAAATCGCACCTTACGTAAATCAATTACGTAAGGTGTGATTTTTTGAAAAGTTATGCTTAGCAATGAAAAAAGTAAAACTGTAAAACTTACAGATTCGTTATTTTAAGCCAAAATTTCCTGGAAACATATACAGTAAAATTCATTACAACGTGACAATCAGTGACAATACAATGAAATTTCCGTTTCAACGAATTACATTTTCAGTCCCTATATAACTGCCATTACATTATTTGAAACTAGTCGACCCGTGCGGAACTCCGCACTGTGCTTCGAATCGTTTCATAAGGCATTTCTCTCTTTCAAAATTTCAAAGAAAGAACATTATGAAGAAGAACCGAAAAAAAGTAAGCGCAGAAGAGAAGACATGTAATTTAAAGACATCAGTAACAAAACCTCGTTAAATACAACGTTGTGATAATTTGATCATAGCTCACCTTTTGGTAGTACATATTTTCAATGCAAACATAAATATCATTAAATTATACAGTCCTGCCCATGTGAGCATCTGACAGGAAAAAACGAAACATTAAAGAGATATTTATTGGCACGGATTCAAATTGGAGCCATTCTGATTAACAGCCCGACACCCCAACAAACCTAGCAATTGCGCCTTCCTTTTCGAAAGCTATTCATTGAAGGAATGCGTAGTAAAAAACAGCAAAAAAGCTTTTTCCCAGAAAAAATAATAATACTAAGATCATGCTTCTATATTTTGTCATTAACCAGCATGATACGATTTAAAATTATTCGTAATGCATGGAATTTGCTTAAAGAATGACGAATATCTCACGTGTCGATTGAAATAAACATTCTAGAGAAGTAATAAATTAGATTGAAAATAAGTGTTTTTATCTTTGAATATTGAACTATTTCACATAGAAGGTTGCTTTAACCGTTACGGCTTAAATGCCCGCACATGTTTCTCCTTTATTCGAACGCTTAAAATTCAAAACCAAAACCAGTTGAACTGAGTCCGTTTTTTAAGTGTAATTTTTCGAACGTAGACAAAATGGTTTTTTTTTTTCAGCAGAAAGCAGAGGAGTAGAAAATGATTTCTTGCTAGTGAAGTTGATAATAATTTTAATGCTTTATATCGTATTCGTGCGAATAATAATTAAAGGTTTACTGGGTGAAACTCGTAGTTTTAATTTGGCGTAGTATTTTTTTTCATTTGTACAAAAGGTTGAAAACTGCTATTAGAAACATCTACATTTCAGAATACAATGAAAATGTTTTTCTGCACAAAAAGGATTTCCTTTAGGTATATCTAATGCTTTTTTATGCTTACATTATGCTGAGCGATCTGGATGTAGTCAAAGCTTTAAAAAAAAGGAAGAACATCCTTCGATTAACAGTCAACTTATCCGAATGATAACTGTAGCCTGCATAAAGGAGTTGAAACACCAAGTAGCATTCCCACTGCATTTATTTTATTACGTGTGTATGTTATGAGTACATGTAATGCGTAATACTAATATAAATTTGATATTATGTCGGACAACCCAAACTTGCCCGAAGTTCAGATAGTTTATAGCCGAACGCTCTACCGAAAAAATCTTATCACTTTAACCGAACAACTAAGTCCAGTGCTTTTAAGCTTTATTAAAATATAAACACACACACACAGGCTTTTTTTTTTTTTTTTTGCCGAAAACGACGTAAAAAATTGGAAAACTGCATTAGAACTTTGCTTTAAAAAAAAATGCATAAGAACTACAGACTGGGCCGTGGTAGCCCGATCGGTAGAGTGTCGGATTCGGGGCCGGAGGGTCCTGGGTTCGAACCTCGATGGTCGAAGACCCACCGTCGTCATTAAAGGGGACTGGGCAACGTTAAATATGTTCGTGGTCTCAATGTCCTCCAAGTGAAACGATACCTCTGGGGGTGCTAGCACCGGGTAGCTATTAGCTCCTGGACTAGTTCTAAATTCTCATTAACTGTTCGATCCGGTGATGAAGCTGCCATCTATCGGTATATAAAATAATGGAGGCAAGGCACTTAGTATGCAGTCCTCGACATAAATACAGTTGTAGTCAGTTGTGAGTCTGAATAGGAATAGGAATAGGAACTACAGACTGCATCAAGGATTTGAAACAGCAAGGAGCGTTTTCAAAAACTTGATTTTTCGACCGTAAGTCTATTTTTTGTCGTTAGCCAGCCTGATAAGTTTTAAAATGAGAGGGGAATCATTTATAAGATAAGATATTGAAGAGAAATGTTTTTATTTTTGAAAATTTTTACAATTTGGTACCGCAGGTTGCTTGAACTGTTATAACTTAGATGGCAGCACGTGTTCATCATTTAACAGCACTGTTAAAATACAAAAAAAATTGAACTATGCTCTTTTTTAAGCGTAGCTTTTCGAATGTAGTAAAAATGTGATAAGTTATTTTTTTTTTTTTTTTTTGCAAAAAAGAAAAAATATATATTTTATCCTTCAAATTGAGGTAGTGATTTTTTTATTTGTACAAAGAATCAAAAAGTCATTAGACGAATATATATTTCAATATACGATTTATTATTTTTTTCTGAACAAAAAACAATTCTATTGTAGTCTGAAATCTTAAACCTGTTACTTATATTTTCACTTACATTATGCTTTAATTTTCTTACCAGAGCCAAAGCTTTAAAAAAAAAAACCGTACAACAAAGAAGTACCTTAGCACAAAACCACATCAAGTTTTCCCAACAGCAAAGTGCGTTTCCTACTCATTTTTTCTATTCCCTCAGATTTGTTATTCACTTAATTAAGTGTGCAATGTGCATGTAATGCACGATATTTCTCTAATTTATTTGATGCAGATTGTCCGGACGTGGGTCCGAACACGCATTCTCCTAGTTACGAGGGGAACGTTCTGCCGATCAAGCTATTCAGCTCTGTCGGTCATAGTGCAAGTTAAAGTTATAAGTTTAACCGAAAATCTCATTCTGGTTCTTTAAAAGAGGTTTTTTGGCTGAAAAAATCAATTTTTTGACCGTGGGTCTATTTTTCGTCAGTAGCCAGCACCACAAGCTTTAGAATAAGGTGTAAATCAAAGAAATCGATCAAGAATTGAGGAAAATCTGGCGTAGAAACCAAAAACAGGCTACAGAAATAATATATAAGGATTATTTTTACAGACAAATTTCATCTACATAAAAAAAAAATAATTTCCATCATTAAAGTTTGATAAGAAGTAAAAATACTTAACGTTATACGCTGTAAAACTGTTTTATGATAAGTGTGCTATTAGAAATCAGCCATAAAATCTTTATCTTTATTGCTGCATCCAAATTACAGTTTATTTTTTATAGATATGCTTTGCATTACCTATTTTAGAAAATCACTTGTCATAATATGGCAAAAGCAAATTTCTTGCCCATTTCATTTCCATTCTATGTGTAGAAAAAAGAAACTCAACAAGAAGGGTCCTATCGCAATTCCTTATTGCGGAAAACATATTTTGAATTCAAAAAGGTTAAAATTCAAATGATTTTTCCCCCCTCTTTTGACTTGATCCACTATAGCTCTGCACACTTCACATATAAAAAGACGGAAGACTTAAGCTTATCTGCACTACAGATTACACTCAGTCTTTCAATTTCCGAAAATTTCCCCTATCATGTTTGATGTGAAGGGCTAATCTGATAGCAAGAAGAAAATCTGTTGCTTCATCAAATTAAAATCCTGTATAGGATATTCGTTGTCACATCAATTTAATATTCTGCAGCTGTTTTCGGTGAAAGACTTAGGTTGATCCGATTTTCTTTATTTTCGCCGAACTCTGGATAAAAGTATTAGAAAAGATTAGAGAGGCTCTAATATGATCTCGTTTCTGAAGAAAATGGGTGGAAGGTTGGCGTGATGGGGTGCCCTTGATATGCTGAACTAAGTTCCTGAAGTTCAATTGCTATTAAGCATTGTTTAAAGTTGATAATGAATTCTTGCATGGAGGATTATGGCTGTTGACTTTTTTTATTTTGTTAACATTTAAAGATTAATGCAACTTCAGGTCAAATGAGAAGGATTTCTTGTTTTATCGATCAGTTATGTGCTGAAATTAAAGATTTAAATAACAGTTAATTGGATGCATGCCAAATAAATAGTACTATTTTAAATACCCTTGGTCAGTATGTTGGCTGCAGAAACTTGTTTTTAACCTTTTAGTTTCGTCTTAATGTATGTTTCATTGCTAAAATATTGAGTTTTTACAATATAGTATTACATTTTAAAACACATATCTGTACGTCAGATCCGAACTAGCGTAAGTCAAAAAAATGCGAGTTTTAGTGTGTTGTTCATTGTATGTAGAATTCTATTCAGCATCGAGCGGTATGAACGCAATTCTAAAAAAAAAATTTTAATTTTTGGACGTATGTGGGCTGCGAAAACTTTTTTTTAACCTTTTAATTTTTCGTTAATGTATGTTTTAGTACTAAAATATTGAGTTTTTTACGATATAGTATTACGTTTAAAAACACATAATTAAAATTTGTACCACAGATCCAGACTAGCATAAGTCCAAAAACTGCGAGTTTTAGTGTGTTGTTCATTGTATGTAGAATTCTATTCAGCATCGAGCGGTATGAACGTAATTCTAAAAAAAAAAAAAAAAAAAAAAAAAATTGTCATTTTTGAACACTATGTGTGCTGCAAAATTTTTTTTTAAACCTTTTAGTTTTTTTTTAATGTATGTTTTAGTACTAAAATATTGAGTTTTGAACGATATAGTATGACATTTAAAAACACATAATTAATATATATACCTCAGATCCAGACTAGCGTAAGTCAAAAAATGGAGAATTTCAGTGTGTTGTTTATTGTATGTAGAATCCTATTGAGCATCGAGCGGTATGAACGTAATTCTAAAAAAAAAACTTTTGTAATTTTTGGAGAGTACGTGGGCTACAAAATCTTTTTTTTATTATTTTAGTTTTTCGTTAATGTATGTTTTAGCACTAAAATATTGAGTTTTGTACGATATAGAATGACATTTAAAAACACATAATTAATATCTATACCTCAGATCCAGACTAGCATAAGTCCAGAAATTGCAAGTTTCAGTGTGTTATTCATTGTATGTAGAATTCTATTCAGCATCGAGCGGTATGAGCGCTAGGGCGCCCATATAGGGGGGAAGGGGGGGGCTCGAGCTCCCCCTTTGAAATTAGAACTTCCTTGCTTTTAGTACTTTTTTCTTTTCAAAAATGTAAAAACATTTCTTCTCCATCCAGAAATGAATAAATTATTAAAAATACCAAATTTTAATGACTCTAATCTGTCTTGAAATCGGTTTCCACGTGGAAAATATCCAGCTAAACCACGGAGGAAATATTTGAGACCCCCTTGCAACTTTGCATATGGGCGCCCATGTATGAACGTAATTCTAAAAAAACATTTGTAATTTTTTGACAGTATGTGGGCTGCAAAAAAATTATTAAAACCTTTTAGTTTTTCGTTAGTGTATTTCGTTAATAGTACTAAAATATTAAGCTTTTTACGATATAGTATGACATTTAAAAATACGTAATTAGTGTCTGTACCTCAGATCGAGACTAGCGAAAGTCTTAAAATTGCGAGTTTCAGTTTATTGTTTCTACGTTGAATTCTATTACGCATCGAGCGGTATGAACGTAATTCTAAAAAAAAATTTGTAGTTTTTGGACAGTATGTGGGCTGCAAAAACTTTTTGAAAACCTTTTTTTTTTTCGTTAATGTATGTTTTAGTACTAAAATATTGAGTTTTTGCGATATAGTATGACATTTAAAAATACATAATAACTGTACCTCAGATCAAGACTAGCTAAGTCTTACAGTTAAGACTTTCGGTTTATTGTTCATTCTACGGTGAATCCTATTACGCATCGAGCGGTATGAACGTAATTCAAAAAAAGAAAATCCTTTGTAACTTTTTACTAGTGTTAAGAGAGTGCAAGTCCCATCCTTTGTATGCACCAGGCAAACGTATTTTAACATATCCTGTAAAGTAGCGGTTATGTGACTTACGTTATTCTGGTTCTGAGGCACTAATATTATGGACATAAGTTTTTTTTTTTTTTTAACACAGTAAATAATGTGAACCTTGCTAGGAACGTGAGTAATGTGAAATAGCAAGGCGAAGTATTTGAATTTTACGGGTCGAATTTATTGGTCGAAAACCACTGTCAAATGCTGTTTTTTTTTTTTTTTTTGTGGCATTTGGCTTTTTTAATCGACTTGATTGAACTGGCTTAAAGGCTACTCAAAGTCAGCCCAATGCTTGCTTCTACTGAGCAGTGGACAGAGACTGAAAACTTGCGGGTGCCATTAACAGCATTACAATAAAAAATTATTTAACTCATATTTTTCATGGGAGAGGGTAACGTAAGATATAAAAATAAGATACCACAGAAAGTTTCTCAACATTTAAAAAAAATTGATATGAAAATGAAAAAGAAAGACTGATTTCTTCAAAAACCATATCAATCCATTTATACATACATGTATCTGTAAATAACTTTATAGCATAACGATAAATAAAAAAAAACAAGCAAAAATGGTTTCGTACATCACAGATTATTTAAGTGAAAAATATTTCCTGTGTAAAAATAAAGTGGTCTGAGCGTTGAATGGTTTTTTTTTCTCTCATATAATTTTTGTAAAAGAAAAAGATAGAGCTAATTTTAATACTAAACGTATCATACTGCATTATATGTCAAGTACGCATCATAGTGCTTGACTTTTTTTTTTTTTCAAAAAGTCAAAAGATTTCTTTTTTTTTAAAAGCCTCCCAGAATAAACAAAATTCAAATTTTTTCTCAACGAATCTGCAGATAAAAAACTAAATAAAAGAAGATGAAAAATATGAACTGTGAAACATTGAAAAGATACCCTACGACGATAAATAAGCACCCTTAGAGCTATTAATTATACCTCATCACAGTTATTAATACCTTCACCTTAAAATCACATCATCAAGCTCTTTCTCTGCCTCAAAAACATATCCGAATTAATTTCTTTTCGCCACTTTTCTTGTCGACGCTGAGATTTAATGGACAAATTCATATTTATAAATCACTACCATCACCATTAAGGTTTTTTGTTGTTGTTGTTTATTGGAAAACACTTTCGTTAAAAACTGTTGCAAATGATATGCTTTAGCAAGTCGTAAGATTTCTCTGTTTTGCATAAATTGATGCAAAATTTTCTAAAAAGAAACTGAAATTATGGTATATGGTTTTTTTAATGCGTTAAATTACATGCCTAAATATTTGTTCTGAAATGCTAAACCCGTATGCATTACCAGATAACGACACATTTTGGTTCCTTTACACAAACTTACTTTGTTTTATTGTTTATGCTCAACAAGCAGTAATTAGTAAATTAATTTATTTGCCTTTATTTTTTTAACTTGTACAGTAATTTATTTTTTACGCTGTACTTAGTGTAGTTTCGATATTAAAAATGTATAGTAGTGAAGTAGTTGTGGGCTGTGATAGCCTGATCGATGAGGCGTTGGTCTTGTGAATGGAAATAGACATCGATGTTTGCTAGTCGGAGATCCTCTGTGTTCGGTAATGGTGATTAGAGCATGCACTGTCAGAAAATTCTGAAACGTTACGTAATGTCCATGGAAAGCGTCGAATTTCACAGGTTTTTACCAATTTCCTGTGAAAACTGAGTATCTTCGTCAAAAGTTTCTTGAAACACTCCAAGTTGCACGAAAGCAGACTTCTCACTGTTGTGAAAAGTATTTTTAGCTCCCAGTTTAAAGATTAACCGCACGTATTTATTCAATGTATCGACTAAAGCTCGCTTACGGTCCGTACAGATAGACTAAGTTTCCAATGAGAGCGACTAAATCTGACTTTCATTGCTATGCAAGTATTCTTACTTGGAATTCTGCCTTAGCTGTGGTTGCAATAATGCTTTTGGAGATTTCTTGGAAAATCGGAAAGTCGCTAAGCTAGTGCTCAAGTTTTCTCTGAAGGTTTAAAAAACATGACTGGCTTTAGCCGGAGATATTTCTGTTTTATTTAGAAAGATTTAAGGATAATTTCAGAAGGTTTCAGACTTTAACGGAAAACATTCGTGTTTTTTGCAAGATATGTTACTGGCAGAAATAGGGCGCATCGGCTATTATTTTCCAGGAACGTTTCTGAATCATTTTTACGGTGTGAAAAATACGTCGTTATCTCTAAGCCTCCAAGTTCCCATTCTAAATCAATGCCTGTTGAGGTATTGAATCTGGAGGTACTCGACTGCTGGTTTAAATCACACAATAGAGTTATCTTCCATACATAATCCACGTAAAAGCACATATGTGTGTCAGATTATGTACGATTTAATGCAATTAACCCTTCAAGCGGCCATGATGTAAAATTCCTTCACCCAGCGATGTATCGAAGAGCGGCCGTGTCGAAAAATTTCGCCATGAATATTCTTCCATAGAATTTTACGCAGCAGCCGTTCTCGAAGCAGAATATTCAAGGCCAAATTTTTCGACACGCCCGCTCTTCAAAACATCGCTGGGTGAAGGAATTTTACGTCACGGCCGCTTGAAGGGTTAATTTTTGCTAAAGTGGTCTCAGAAAATCACACACGTCTAGACGCAAAGACATACGTATGCAGACTGACACTTTCAAAAAAAAAAAAAAAAGATTAAACTTCATTTACCGCACCTCAGCTCGTATTCATTGAAATTCGAAAAGTTTTTCTGTATCTATACTAATATTATAAAGAGAGAGAGAGAGTGGATTTTTATGTGTTTATATGTTCGAAGTAATCTCTGGAACCACTGCAACTATTTAAAAAATTCTTTCACTATATGAAAGGTGCATTCTTACTGAGTGACATAGGCTATAATTTATGCATGTATGTATTTATACTATTTTTCTAAACCAATAGTTTGTCTATGCTAAAAGTTTTTGTTTCTTACTTTTTTGTTCTTATATACGTAAAAACAATATCCGGTTGTGAAGGATCCTTATTGGTAAAATTGTTGACGGTTCTCTTCAAACTGTTTTTACATACTGAAATTATCTCGATTCCAGCGTGAGATACCGTCAAAACCTTAACATGTATTTGAGACTGCAGAGGCTAAGCTATATAGCATACATTTAAAATTGAACAATGCAAGCCAAAGGGAGTCACAGAATGCTAATGCCTCAAAATTTATCCAAACGAATTATAACTGAGATTCACATCTAGCAAATTAGTTTCTGAATTCAAATAGTGCGGATAGACGATATTAATCCGTGCTTCTAAAGGTTGTAATTTTGCATGCATTTCGGGCTATCTTTTAAGGTTTTTTATTCATATTAAAATCGAAATGGAAAACATCCACTAATGAATCCACATAAGTACATGTATTTAAGCAAATTCTAAACTTAAAGAGTAATTTCACATAATTACCCTACATTCAAAGTCAAGTTAAGCAATGACGAACAAAGAACATTTGATAGGAAAGAAATTGACAAAGAGGAAAGAGAAATAAAGAGAATTTGGAGACTATTCTTCATAATCGTATTTAGATACTTAAAACAATATTATCAAAGGATATAGCTCACAATTATAATATCAGGAAGAAAATGCCGACAAAAAAATAGAGGCATGTGAAAAAAGCAAGTTTTTTGATGAAAACGAGTACAAGAGATTGAAAAGCATACCGGGATTAAGAAAGACCCAACTCTTAGTCGGATTACAATATTTATTCTATTAGCCAGTCGGAATTTTGTCACGTAAGAATTCACTTTGACTATTTTCTTGGTTCAACATATTTTCAAAGTTTTTTGACAGTTAAAGAATATGCCAACCTATCAAGCAGCAAGTATAGAACTCGGTCTTATAGGGGACGACAAACCTCGGAAACTAACTTTAGTTGATACATGTAACTTTCTTACTTCGCTCCTAAACTCGGAGAATTGTTTATAACTATTTTAACTTTTATGTCACCTTTTAAATCCGAAGCGTTACTGATTATTTCCAAAGAACATTTCTGGATTTCACGGGAATTTATTCTCTTCCTGAGAAAAATCAAGTAACTTTGTCAAAAAGCTTCCTGAATTTCTACAAGTTGTATGACTGCATACTTCTCACTGGTGTGAAAAATATTTTTAGCTATCAGTATAAAGGTTAACTGAACGTATTTTTAAGTATATCGGTATCAGAATGGTTACGGCCAGTCCAGAATGCCTAAACTCCTCGTAAGAGAAAAAACAGACTCTGGGTCCCGTAAGTGAGTTAGATTCATGGTACTCGCTTGCAATATTGTCTCTGCTGTAGCCAGGATTGTAAAAATCCTTTCAGCGCTGTTCTGGCGAAGCTGTTATATTACACCTATTTTAATTTAAGGTATCACAATTGGCTTAACCGGGTAGGTTAAGGATTTTTTCAGAAATAATCGAGGATAATTTCAAGAAGGTTACTATAAATTTTAGCAGAAAACATTTTTGTATTTTTCAAGACACGTTCATTGCAGAAATTGGGCACATCAGCTGAACATTATTTTCCAGGAACGTTTCTGACTTATTTTTACAGCGCATAAACGGAAGTCTAATTTATATATAAGGAAAACTTTATCAGTGAAGCAGAAACTCAATAGGGGACTTCTGTTTGCCATTGCCGCAGAGAATCGACGAAAACAATTCTATAAAAACAATATTGGTACATAAAAACCAGGAAAGGGTTTTTTTTTTTTTACGGAATTGCCGGCACTTTACTTAGTAGTGGAAAAACTGACAGTTTCATATGAAAACTACTACTTTAAATGTCTCTTCCAAAATGTCTCCGCATGTTCTGCAAGAAAAAACGGGCAATTGGGAGAATTTCTTCAAAAGAATGTCTCATAATGTAAGACAAATGTTTGATGAGTCACCGTTTTGCTATATAAGGCATTAATAGAACCCTTAACGGCCAAAAAGATTCAGACAAAATTATGAGAGGTGCACCTTTGTATTTGACGGTTTCGTTCATCAAACTCTTCATGTGGTGCCCTAGACAAACGCTTGCAGATACACTTCAAGCCTGATTCAAGTTGACTCCTCTTAGGAGCCCTTTACAATCTCTTTATATTAAGAAAAGCTATAAGAGCCCGTTTAGGAGATGGTAGTAAGCATTACTCGAGTCTTTTACTGCAAGAAAGTAACCGGAAAACACATGGTACAGGATATCTTTTTAAAATAGATGAGTTGGGAAATTCTCTGTAAACGATTTGATCCTGAATGTTTATCCTGAAACCAAAACTCTTTGTCAAAAAAATGCACGTGGATGTGCGAGAGGACAATAGTTTTTGCCAACAACGCTGTGCATCATACACATGATTAGCTTAGCTCACTTAACTCCTCAGAAGTTCTCTTCATGCTACTGAAATTAAAGACGATAGCCAAAATGGTATTGGACCCCAATTAAAATTACTACGGAGTAATATGATTGAGATTGTTGTTCTTACAGCACTAGCAGCATATTAGTTGGCTTTTTTTTTTTTTTTTTTTTGCATCCCCATGATCCCTGCATAATTAATTTTCCAATGTAAGTGATCACAATTTCCAATTAAAGTTCCTTATACCATCACCATTATCAAATCTGAAGTTTAAACGTAGAATTACCCGATATAGTATGTAGTACAACGTTGCATACGGGAAGATTGTATTGTTTACTGGGGATTATATATTAGTCTCTCTTGATCAAGAAATGAGGTAAATGAATTTGGTTCAAATCTCATGAAAACGAAATAAAAAATGTTGCTTATTATTAAATTTTAAACTTAAAAGTACCTGCATGATATTTATTTAAGATATAGTTTTTTTTTTTTTTTTTAATCCGAGCAAGGTCGGTACGGGCCGCTAGTAATATAGAAGGATTGGGACAAATCAAAGTTTCCTCTCTATGGATAGTTTATTCTAATTTTTGTTAAAATTAATTTTTGCATTTTCTCGTCCTCATATTAAACGGGACTTATACGAATATGTTGATTAAAATTTGAGCAAGCTAATAATTAAGATTTCATTAATTTGATTATAGAATACTGCATTTTCCTCGGTTCTGAGGTCACATTCCAAAATTCAAGAGAATCCGATCGCAGGAAATGGATGAAAATTGAGTTGCAAGATATGAACAAGATGTGTATACAGGGATTATGAGCTAGTAGAGGAAATTGAATGTAAGCTATTTTAGAAATGGAGTCACTGAAATTGATAGAATAAGAAAAAAAAATTAACATGGAGCGAGAAAAAACTTTCATTTTCCAAACGCTTGATTTTTAATTATTTGTTTTTTAAATGTCCTATTTTGAAAATAAGGCGTGTTCTTTATGATGTCACAAATATTGTACTTTGGCACATCTGTCTTCCGCATATCCACGTTATGATAATCAAGAAGCGCATTAAATATTGCGCTCTACCCTTGCTATCAAACAAATCGTTGCCAAAACATGTGAGTAAAGAAGCAAATTGAATTTATGATCTGAGAATGGCATTTCATCATTTGTGATGTCATCGGCACGGCAGAAGCGTAAACAGTAAAAATTTGCCGATTAAAATATTTTTTAAAAATATTAAACTTTGTCAAAATAGTTAAAAAAAATTTCCAGATCCTATGTTTTAAACATGCTCTTTCAGAAAATAATACTTTTTAAATTCCGGAAACGACCCCACTGTTAAACGGTATATTTCTTTGATAAGAAACTTTCCAATGATAAAAAAGGTTTATTAACACGTTCTCACTCAAACACTGTTACACTTTTTACATAAAGCAAAACAAAACAAATGGGCACCTTTCTCTAATTTTTGAAGCAAATTTCCCAAAAGCAAACCAATGCAACACTCGGAAACGAGAAATTTACAAGCTTTAATGCATTTATGAATTTTTAACTACAAGGAAACAAATGCTGAAAGCAAACGACTTAGCTATTCATTAAAGATAGCGAAGCATCCATGCTCTTTAAAATAAGCTTTGAAGTAGTTTTTTATTCTTTTACTGTGACATTCAGTAGCCATCGAGTCAAATTAGTTTATGGAAAATTTGCTACACAGAGCAAGCGTGTAATAAATTAGAAACTATGAAAGTACCTACTTTGTTTGCGCTTTACAACTGTAACAAGTATTTCGGAAAATTCTTCATGAAAATTAAATGTTTTTGCGGTCGCTCTTGGAATATTATTTTCAATAAGATAGGGGATTATTTATTAAGCAGTTTAGCAAAATAGCAAAGGTCGGATAAAGTAAAGACACAACAAAGAAATACATAAATGCATTTTTCAGATTTTCTTTTTTTTATATATATATAAATTCATTAAAGATGAGTTTCTATTTGCATGAATTTGTTACATAAACGCACACGAAATTTACTAATTAAAAGATTAGATGCGACAAAAACTGCGCTCAAATCTTTTTGTGTTGTATAAGTGAAGTGGGTGTACCAAACGAGGGCATGTAGAACTATTACTCATTTTTCTGAGTAGGGTGGCAAAAGTTTCAAAATCATGATTTCATCGTCATCAAGAAGCCTAACTGATGATGAAGCGTTATCAACATGTTGTTTGTTATGAACAGGCAAAAGTGTAGTGCGGTTTTTAAATTAGTCTTAGTTATAGTTGCCTGATATTATTTCAGCGTGATTTTTGCGTTTTCATTATTCACTGTAGTTTATGACTATAAAAAAAATGTTGTGAAGTGCTCTCTAGAATTTATGTAGTGGACGAATTTAAAAAGGAAAATATCGCGAATTGAAAGGTGTACTGTAGTCAAATAAGGCCATGATTGGCATTAGTATTAGGACTCCGGAATCAGTATTAAGTCACTGATGGATCGGTTGAAGGAAATGATCCTACTCTGCATATGCTGCACTTATGTGATCGAACTGTAATGTTTAAAATGTTTCTATACTGACAATAAAGTTTTTCTTTTGTTTTTCATTTGATAGTACTTTGTCGTTTCTTCAGAATTGGCCTTTTTGGGCACCCGTGTTCCTAACAAGGCCTTTTTGCCATTTTTGTTAACCTTCTGACAAGCATAATTTCAACTTAAATTTTCAACTAAATTTTTTTTAATTATTTATTTATTTTTAGAGTGATTTGATAAATCTACAGACATTGGAGCCTAATTAAACAAGAATAAACGAGGTATTAGGCAGTGGAGGTCCTGAGCTGTTAACTCTTCAGCGTACACTGTTAAAACCAGGAGTGTCACAGGGGTGAAGAATTTCACCCTAGGGTGAAAAAACTGCCGCGGGGTGAAACGGAGGCCAGGAAGTGTCGTCAATGTGCTTTTGGTTCCTCAGTGGGTGAACGACGTTAACAAAAGTGATTCAATAGGAGAGCGACTCATTGCGCATGCGCTCTGACTAATCCAACGACAACTTCAGTTTGAATGGCGAACGAAGGAAGTTGCAACGAAATTTGCTTTCATATTGAATGAAGTACAAAACTGAAAATTTCGTGGATTAATCTTCGAAATATCGCGTAAGTAAAGGCATTTGATCATATTGTAGCACTTAGAGCTTTCGAACATATTTAAAGTATGTTGACAACTGCTTATTGTTCCTTTTACCTTATTCAATATTTAATATCTTGCTATTTATATCCTGCAAAACTGTTACCTAAAACTATCTATCAGTGCTATCTTGAACAACAACAACATTAAAAATAAAAACGTTTAAATCAGCTGATAATTGAATTGCTAATTCCGGAATAAAAATGCATCGACGTGAGCAGCCAATATACCAATATCTATTTCTTCTCAAATGAAATACCACGAACAAAGCAGCAAAGGCGGAGGAAAAAAAAACCCGCCTGAAAAGAAATCTTTCTCACTCAGCGTTTGACTCATGAGTTTCACATCGTGTTTTGGTTAACGTATCTTTCTTAGGCGTTATTGCATGAAGCGAATGTAGTTATCTACTCGTTTTTATTTTTAATCTGACGGAAAACTTGACATTGGAAAGAAGGGCTTTTAAATCAGTATTTATCTTGTACGCATAAGGATACTCAAACATCGAATCTCATACTAAGTATTGATATGTTACGCTCGATTAAAATTTTAAACGTTTATGAACGCTTTTATTTTGCCATGATTCTAATCTAATGTTACCTAATATTTCTGGTTGTTCCGACAAATGATTGATAACTACCTTCCCTATTCATTTTCAGTACGGATCATGCAGTAAAAGTTGTCAACAACATATTCATAACTGAGGAATCCAAGTGTGAATATAAGAAAGTTAGTGCACGAACAGACAAATTAAAGTCATGAACACTTCTAAACTATGTTCGAAAGTTGAAATGTGATCAAATGCCTTCGTATATATAAATCAAAATAAATAAAACACAATTGTATTAAAAAACGCAAACAACACGGGGGGGGGAATCTCTCTAGGAAGCAATAAAGGTCCAATTTTTCTCACCTAGAGTACCATCTTTCACCTACGGTGCACGTTGGGGGAAGGGAGCCAGTTTTTCACCCTTGCTAAGGGTGCAATTTCGGCTCTCTATCGGGTGTCGCTGGTGAACAAGCGTTTCACCACTGAAAGGTGCCAAACGCAACCTATAGTTTTAACAGTGTAGTCCAGAACTTTGTCGCGCCTTGATTACAAGATAAATTTAATGGGGTCATTTCCGAAATTTTAAAAGTACTTTTTTTGTGAAAGAATATGCTTAAAAACATAGGATCTGATTATTTTTTAAATAATTTGACTAATTTTAATATTTTTAAAAATATATTATAATCGGTGCGTTTTTATTGTTTACGCTTCTGCCGATGACATCACAAATGATGAAATACCATTCACAGAGCACAATATTCAATTCGCTTCTTGATTATCCTAACGTTGAAACGCTGTAGACAGATGCACTAAAGTACATCATTGTGACATTATAAAGACCACGCCTTATTTTCAAAATCGGACATTTAAAAAAAAATAATTTAAAATTCAGCATTGGAAAAAGGTAAGTTTTTTTTCGCTCCATGCTATTTTTTTATTTATTTATTTATTTATTTTTGCTTATTCTATTAATTTCATAAAATAAAAATAGTGCTTTTGACTGAAGGAAACAACCCCTTTATTTATAAAACAACAGTAATAAATAAAGAGAATAGTCGGTGAGAACTTTTGGCGGTTGTCTCACTCAACTAAGCAATTGAAATCAGTTTCACACTATATTATTTTGCGTAGTCCACAAACATTTACCACCCTTAGTTGATTAAAAAAAAAAAAAAAAATATCTTCCACCGCTATGATCTTCTACTTCAAATATAAACCTCGGAGGTGAACCTAAGTTTTTCTTCACAAGAAAAAAAAAAACTTTTCAATCATTGTGAATAATAAGTTGAAGAACAACTTCACAAAAAGTCGAAATTATTTGCTTAACGATCTATAACATCGAGTTGAAATTCAAGTATCTTCAACAAGATTCAGTCTCACGACACATTTTGCGTAAAGCGTATTTTGTTGCATTTTAATGCTCCTTTAATGTATTCCATAATAAATTTTGAGTATAGTATTAGAAAAGAAGATAGACACTTGTCAAGAGCGGGGCATTATTTTCTACGTGAAAATGCACTTATTGAAGATTAGTGACTTCAAGCTGGTAATTTCTTCAACGCTGTCTTTTGTTGCTAAAGCTGCTTTTATCGATTTACTGGAGAGTTTCTGCTTTGAGGTTCTAAAGCCTTCCTGAATCGATAAATTTACCATGTATTATGAACACATTTTGCTTTTTCAAGGCATGATTTACGAATTTAACTGTCTCAAAGAAAAGCTTTTTCTTTTTCTTTTCTGAGAGAAATTCGTATCTTTAAAGATAAATATTGAATTCTTACCAGGAAAGCATACGATGGTGCAATAATGGGAAAAAAGATAAATTTGTAGCAATAAAATGAGCATATAGTCCGACCGCGAACAAATGACCCTTGTCAATCATTATTGAGAACACGGTTCCATTCCTTAAAATAGGTAGCGAAGGAAGAAAGGACTCGTGCCATATTTTGGAGTTTTGCAACATTTTGGCGATATGAAAAAAATTTACTCAAAGTATGTGTTCTTGATGTGATTATTTAGACCTGAAAAATTTAATTTGCTGCAATAACTGCGTTGAGTTGGCGAAAAAGTAAAAATGCAAACCTTGCATTCTTTATTGCAACCCTACTTGAGCCAATTTTCAATTGAAATTAATTGTCGGGGGAGTTGTTATCTCTGACCAATGGCTTTTGAAAGAAGTAAAACCAAGACCCATCCACTTACGTAGGATGTGACCTGTCCAATGAGACAACTGCCTTGACCGCACAAAATTAAAATTATTTACCTCTTAGGCTATTTTCTTAAATTCAATCTCGAGAACCATTGACGTACTTGCAAATTCCGTTCCAACTTCTCTATCCATATCGCCCCTTCACGAAAATGGACAACTCTGAAACGGGGCGGAGCAAAGGCTCAACTTTTCGCGGTCAAACTATAGCACAACATCTTTCAGGAGGCAGACATTATATGCCCTCGTGACCCCGTTAGTGAAATATGCGGTCTTAAAGTCTACCGAAATTTTTATATTCATCGCCAAATTTAGGTAGAAGTGTGAAGTAACGAACAAGTGAATCTGACCGTTAGTTACTTATAGTGATGTGGATCGGGTAAATACCCAGTGGGTAGGTAAATATTTTTTGGGTATTTACCTGGGTATTTACCCAAGGCCTGGGTAAATACCCAAAAACTGGGTATTTTACAAAAAATGCAGAAAGTGAATGGGAATTAGTTTTTTAAATCTAAATATGAAATAATTAGTAAAACTGATACATACATATGTATTACACAGTTTATAATATTTTTTACTGAAAGACTTGATGAAGTTATGAAGAAAAAGGATTGATTAAGTATTTTTATGCTAACATTTATGTTGTACTGTATTTATTTTTATTATTAAATTGTTTTGTTCTTTAAACTAAAACATTGTAAAACAGCTTAAACCTCTCTATTTTTTTCTCCCACTCAATACATATGCTTGAAATACAATAAAAAGTCAAAGTCAAAATATCAAAATGAAATAAGCGAACTTAGGATTGATACGTTATCACGGGATAGACGAGCCACTTCGTTCGCAAGATCCATTCTTCAGAACATCTTTGGTTTGTTCCTTTCTATTTTTGAATTTTAAATGTGTCTGTATATTATGTGTGTGTGTGCGTGTCTATTATATATATATACCGTGGATGGCTAATTATCGGAACTTGTTTTCCTAATTAGTCGAGGCGAAACCCCCTGCTTTTAGTTTTAGGTTTGAGTTCTTGTTTATAGTTTAGCATGTGGTGCATTTGCCCAATGTTACTCTATATTGCATGTACTGGAGCTTAAACATTCTCTTTTAGTTCATAGTTAAAAAAATTTTGGTCTTTTGACCATATTTAATGAATCCTCCACGGCTGATGAGCTCTGGATTCATACTTTATGTTTTCCTATTTAATGGCTATTTGCAATTTTCCTTTTTATCATCATTATTTTTATATAATTTGTTTAACATTTGGGATTTGGCTTGCTTATTATATATATATATATATATATATATATATATATATATATATATATATATATATATATATATATATATATATATATATATATATGAGATGCAGAATATGCCTGAACACTTGAACTAGGTTTAGAGGAAATTTCTGCAAAAGATATAGGTAAATAAATAGTAATAATAAATTGAGCGAAATTTTGTTACATTTTGATGTCGTGCAGGGACATATTACTGGGTTATAAAAGACTAGGAGCTTAAAAAATTGATGTTTGCTTTTTTTTGTAACCAGTTAAGGTTTTTACTTTTTGTAGGATGGCTTTTTATATCCGAAATTTGGCTATCAACATTGATTAGGCATATCCAACACATTTAATGTGAATATCATTAGATTGCTAAGTTGTTTCACACAATACTTCTTTAAATATGTGATCAAAAAGAATTTTTGGGCAAAAATTTATTGTTTTGTATATGGTTGGTTATATACATACATAGTGGAATACATACAGAAAAGTATTTTAGTTGAATATAAATTTTTGAAATAAATACCCGGGTAAATACCCACTTTGGGTATTTACCCGGGTATATACCCTGGGTATTTACCCCTGAAAATAAATACCCAGGTATTTTACATCACTAGTTACTTACAAGTGAATCAGACCGTTAGTGCATGAATCATTTTTCTTTTATGCACTGACTAGCTGCGTTGCCCGGCTTTGCCCGGTCCTACTTGAAAATAAAAATTGTGTCAAGTGACGTATATTCAACAATCAGGCATAAAAAATAAATTTAAAAAAAACATCATGATTTCCCTTCCAAACAATGACGGAAAAAATATTAAAATACTTTTAAAAAATTAAATCCAGAAAAATGGATTTAAAATGCGTAACTATGGAAACACAAAATAAAATGCTTAAGGAATTAAAATGCGAAAGAAAATGGTTCACAATTTGAATGGAATTGAGATTTCTGAAACTTGATTTAAAAAGGCTTGTAACTTTTTTTCCTTTCGAGATAAAAGCTTATTTTTTCGACCATAGGTCGAGTTAACTCTGGAGTAAAAAAGGTCGCTTTTTCCAATGACGTCAAAAAGAAAGCTGTGGGACAATTCCTTCACTTTTTATTCATTTATTTAATGAAGAAAGTAGTACCTAAATTTCAGCTAAGCCTAAAAAAAATCGAGCTAAAAACGCAAATAACTCCCGCTGTAATAAAGTTAGAGCATTGAAACAAATAGCGTAGAACGCGGAAAATTCTACCCTTTCGAACGTATGTAATATTAATATGTGCAAGTAATTTTTCACCCCATATACGGGAATTTATGTGAAAATTGGGCCTAAATTGGAATAAAAAAAGAACTATTCATCGAATTGTTTTCGAACTGGTCTGCAAACCTTCTCAGGACTTAAAGGAACAAACTGTTTAAATTTCAGCGCAATCGGCCGCGTAGTTCTCGAGTTTTGCGAGTTCAAACAAACAGACGCTTTTTGGAGACTTCATTTTATACTATGTAGAGATGAAGAGGCTTAGTTTTGCAGTCTCAAAACAGTTGTTTGCTGAGTTTTCAACTCTTTTTAATTGCTTTTATTTTTACATAAATACACGTTATCGTAAATTACTCATTTCTTAGTACGAAGTATTTTAAATATTTGATTGTATGTATGCGCTGGTACACATATATTTTTAACTCATTGTGTTTCTGGTCCTAGCAAGTTACAAAGCATCGGCGATTTATAATTGACACAAAACTATTCCGTAAAGGAATATATCTCGTTCTTGAGTTCAAATTTAAAGTTTAAACTGGAAAGATCATTGTGTATTAATATAATAAAGCTTCGAAGTCATTCCAAATGCAAACTTTTGTTAATCTGCTGAGCTCTGCAGAGATTCTATTTAAACGTTGGTCCAGGAAGCCATATTTCGAGTAGAATTGGGAGTTAGGAGAGCAGAAGCAAACGCTGAGCTTGTTTTAAAGACTGAACAAAGGGTAATTAACAAATGACAGCTACAGGAAGAAAGTTCTTTAACTTAATTAAATCGTTGAGAGCTCTTTCCTGCACTGAAAGTTAAGTGGGAAAGGAATGCGAAAGAATCTATTAAGGATGATAAAATTTCAAAATTATTCAATGCATTTTTAAAAACAACTCAAAATTCTGACTGGAAGTTATAACTTTTAGTACCAGAGAAGGGTTGCATTTTCTTGACACATACAGGGTGTTCTGAAAAAGACTAACAAAGACACTGTTTTCAAAAATTTATTACAGAAAAACGCATAATGACAAAAATATAATGGGGTTGTTTCCTTCAGTCAAAAGTACCACTTTTAGTCACTAAAATTGATAGAATAAGCAAAAAAAAAAAACATGGACACTGAAAATACTTTTATTTTCCCAAAAGTTGTTTTTAAATTATTTTTTTTTAATGCCCGATTTTTCAAACAAGTCGTGGTCTTTATAACGTCACAAATAATGTACTTTTGGCGCATCTGTCCGCCTTGATTTCACGTTATGATAATTAAGAAGCGAATTAAATATTGCGCTCTACGCTTGCTATCAACCATATCGTTACCAGCACATGTGAGTAAAGAAGCAAATTAAACATTACGTTTTGCGAATGGCAACAGTGAATGGCATTTCATCATTTGTGATGTCATCGGGAGAAGCATAAACAATGAAAGCGCACCGTTTTGTGAAGTAAAGAGGTTTTTCTACCTTCCCCAAAGTTATTTCTCTCCTATCTACTACATACTTAAGTAAATAATCCTGTTTAAAATACAAATCAGTTAAAATTAATTCTTTAAAATATTTTTTGCATGCAGCATTAATATATCTATAAGTCGGTTTGTCTTGTATTCCCAACACCTAACTTAAATTACTCTGTTTATCTTTTTAAACCGACAGCTTTAGAGTATGTTCTGAGTTAATCTAAGATGTAAAAAATTAAATAAAGCTACTAACAAAAAAGTTTTAAAAAAGAGAGAGAGAAATTCCCTATTTTATTTTTTACTTTACAATCCTTTGCCTCGAAGAAAATTCTGCGTTAGGATTCTTATCACACTTACTCGCAAATCTTCAACTTTAAAAATGGTAGTATATTTTAATTCTTACACAATAAAAAGAAATTAATTATTACATAAAACGCAAAAATAAATAAACTTCACAATTGCAAGAAAAATCCCAACACTAAAGAAACTTAAATGCAAATTAATAGGATTAAGTGACAAAGAAAAAGCTTTAACTATCATTTTTACTATCGTTTAACAAAAGTACAAAAACCGCAGGATACAATGCATTTTTTAAAATGTTCCTTTATTTCATAATTACCTCAAAGCTAAAAGCTTCTATCTATTAAACATTGGCAAAAAATGTAATTCATTTCATTTTAACTCGTTACCGTAGTCTACTTCCAAGTAATAAAAGATAAATAAAAAATAATAATAAAGTGTACACACGCAAGATAATTTCTTTATAGTAGGAAGTACATAATTTTCCTTATAAAAGAAGAGTAAGGTTTCTTGAAAAAAAAAAAATACGATTTCAGCTGAATTAAACTTAAGATTTTTTAACCAATAATAATATCTTTTCTAATGTAGAACCAATTTTTAAAAAAATACTAGTTTTTCTTTTCGCATCAGGTTCTTTCTTTTTTCTTTCTTTTTTTTTGTGATAAACTAAAACATAAAAAAAATGTACAAAAAATACATATGTTTGATCTTTTCAATCTTTTTTTAAACCTTACCCTTCTTTATGAATAAAAGAAATTAACTGTTAACATTAACGTTAAACCGTTGCAGAAATTTCACCATTATAATCTTTTTAAAACAAAAAAATTCCTTTTATCCGCGCGTTTTTTAATTATGTTTTCTGTTTCATGATATAGCTTTTAATTTTTTCTTGAAGCCTATGAAGTTTAAACTTTTTGAACTGTGTAACTACGAGCTTATGTTGCAATTTAAACAGTAAATGCATGAAAAAAAGAGAAAAAAAAACAGGAATGTTGATGAAAAATAATGGCAGGTATTGTGCCAACATCTCTGCCAGTAACATACTTAGAAAAAAACAGGAAACTTTACCGCTAAAAAGGTCAGCAACCTTCCTGAAATTATCATGGAATCTTTCTGAAGAATTCAGAAACGTTCACACTAAAAGACCTTTCTGAATAAATCAGGAACCTTCTAAGAAAAATTAGG
Source organism: Uloborus diversus (assembly GCF_026930045.1). NCBI lineage: Eukaryota > Metazoa > Arthropoda > Arachnida > Araneae > Uloboridae > Uloborus > Uloborus diversus. The sequence continues at coordinate 137,397,018 of NC_072738.1, forward strand.
AATGTTTGTAGTAATAGATAGCACCTTCGCGATCATTAAAAGGAAGGCGAAACACCTAATAAAGAATCTGAGGAGGTATATCTTCACATTGATAGCTAAAAATGTTTTTCACAACAATGAGAAGTCAGTATTCGAATGATTCAGGAAACATTTTTCAAATATACTTGTTTTTCACTGCAAATTGGTAGAAACCAATGAAATCCTTAAATGTTGTTCGGAAAGATTTGTGATATTTCGGAATTTTCTTACAGTGCATGTTTATGTCAGTTCTTACATCGTTCTTTTGCGAAGGACTAATTTGTCTGAATATCCACAACGTCAGAATGTATTTGAAGCAACAACTGGCAGAAAAATTGAAGAGCATGAGGTGGAGAAAAATAGGTAATTTTTTACCAACTTTTACATTTAAAGTTTTATAGCAGCAAAATCGTTATTTTTCATGTTTAATGTCTATCATGCAGATTGTAGCATTAGACTTATCATAAATATATTGCGTTAATATTAGGAAACATTTTGAATTTCAATTTAAGAAAATTCACCCATAAAAGTGGCATATTTCAAACTGCAATGGTGCAAATCTTTTTTCATCATGCGAAAATGATGTTAATTTAGACTTAGAACGCTGACGGATTTGTTTATTAAAAAGAAGTAACTGTGGAGTATTTGATGTATTTCTGCCTTAGCCCTGACTATATGGCGGTAACTTACTGAATATAACTGTGGAATATCATACACAAAATTTTTTATACTAAGTAATTTAATTTCCATATTTTAAAAAGATGTTCTTGAAGCTGCTCTACAATCGAATTTTCCAATACTTTTAGTATAATAACATTAAACGTTATTTAACGAAATATTTCATTCATTAAGAAGATATTGTGGAATTTGAAATTTTATTTAACCACATATTTTGTCCATTAAAAAGACAAAAAACAATATGTTATCACAAAATTAGTAATTTCCCCGTAAATTTGACCAAAAAGGACAGCAAACTCTAGGGTTTCCGCACAGTTGCAGAACGTTGCCAACTATTAAATTCTTACCAGGGAATTATACGAATAGTATAATAATGAAAAAAGTTGAAATAGATATCAATCGAAAGAGCATGTTGAAGCATTTTGTTTAATCAAAAACTATTGTCCTCGCATCCCCGTTTTCGAAATATAGGGTCTTAAATACGTGAAATACACCGCCAGCTCAGTCATTTCCAGCCGAGGACAGCAGTTTCGTGCTTATTAGCACTCATCAGCCCGGCATAAGAAAGTGACTGAGCTGCTGGCGGTGTATTTCACGTATTTCTGCTTTAGCCATGGCTAATGGTTGGTAATTTACTGAATATACTTTGCCTCGCGTTCAATCTTTAAGTTGAACCGAACCATTGCTTCGGTCACTCGCCTGGTCTGCTAATTCTATATTAGCTACCAGTTTGTTTCGCACTCTTGGCTTCCTTAAGAGGTTTTCCATCTCCAGTTCAGTCACTTTCCTATGCCGGGCTGATGAGTGCTATTAAGCACGAAACTGCAGTCCTAGGCCTGACTGAGTCCTGGCTAATGATTGGTGATTTACTGAATATAGGGTCTTAAAGTCTGCCCAATTTTAAGAAAAACGCCATATTTCAAGGTTTGGCGAGAAATTGAAGATACCACGTGATTTCACCATGTGTTCCACCATTCACTGAAACTCGCTAAATTTGGCGACCTCGTGTATCGATAACGGGAAGGGTAAAAAATTAATGCGTCCAGACACATGTTTTACTATACTCTTTGATTGCTACTAATTTTATATTTTTTCATTATTACACTATTGTATGGTTTTCTAGTTAGTTTCTGTTAATTATTGTGTGTGTGTAATTCATTTATTTACTGTGACAGCGCTATTGCTATTTATATGGGCGGTCTCTGTGAAGCAGACAAATCGGTAAGACCGAGGTTGTATGAAACTTGCAATTTGGAAATTTCCAAAATAAATTGAAACTCAATTCGAGTGCCCTTCAGTTTATTTCTCAAATAAATCATATACAGTCTACTACTACCAGCGACCAGCGCTTTTCAATAGCGAGTAATCCACTATGCTGCCGATTTGCCAACATTCAACACTTAAGCTCTGAATTCATGAACATACTAAGTTAATTCGATATTAATTATATTCATAGTATTATACGAAATCAAACAACCAATGCTCATCAAATACATAGCAGTGAGGAAATCAAAAGATAACATTTTGTGTGCTTCAAACAAACTACAGCTTAGTGCTACAAATTATAAACTTCCTCGGTTTAATTTGTTTATAGTTGTGCAAGTCAAGTTTCAAATGTGCCATATGTATTTAATTAATGTAACTGAATAAAATCTTATGAGATTATCTGAACCAAATTATAGCATAATCTAACTGCTCTTACCTTCACTTGTCATTTTAATCATCATTAATTCCCAGGAAAGCGCCTCTTGCACTTTAAATTTCACGAATTTAAGTAAGCTAATTAATTTAAACATTACTAACCATAATTACTTACAGCATTAAATATCTCATTTAATTTTTACAAAAAGCTTTTGTTGTCTAAAGTACAGTAAAGCTTTCTTTGATTTGACAGGGAAAATGCTGTTAAAATTTCTGACTGGTACTGTCATGAGTGACACTGACTGGAGTGTCATTTTTAATTATCAGTAATATCGTCTGCAAATATACGAAAGTATCACAAATTTTAGAAGAAAGTTTGTTTTTTTCTTTTGCTTAAAATAACGTCGAAGAGTTTTTGAAATATAGCGGTTGACTAAAATGAGATTAAGATAAATCATAAAATTACTTTTTTACTTCCTTTTACGAAGCAAAGGAAGTATTGTATTCGTGAAAACATTTTCACCCGAAAATCGGCCTTAATTTCCATTTTGCTCACCCCCGAATGAATATTGATTTTTTTTTTTTTTTTTTTTTAAACCCGACCACACGTGAATATATGCCTAAGACAGTATAGACCCCCGAATATCCATTTTGACGATCACCGAATTAAATACAGCGAGTTTTCTTGTGACCTCCGTATGTATGTGCGTATATGCGTGTGTATCTCGCATAACTCAAAAATGGTATGGCCTAGAAAGTTAAAATTTGGTAGGTAGACTCTTGGTGAGGTCTAGTTGTGCACCTACCCTTTTGGTTGCATTCGGATGTTCCAAAGGTCGTATTTTACACCTTTTTGGTGGGAAATCATTGTTAATTTCAATGCAAATTCAAGTGGTGTTATAATATGGCAAACACTTAGCGATATATCGCCAAGCTTTTGGTAGCCAAGTTTTTTAGCCAATTTGGTGACAAATTTGGCGTTTTTTTTTTTTTTTACAACATTTTGGTGGGATATCATTGTTAATTTCAATGCAAACTTAAGTGGTGTTATAATATGACAAACACTTAGCGATATATCGCCAAGCTTTTGGTCATCAAGTTTTTTCATCAATTTGGTGACAAATTTGGCGGGTTTTTTTTAAATTACTATTTTTTATTTATTTATTAATTTATTTTTTTAAATCTGGTTTCATTTTAGCCGCTATTGGCGATATTTAGCGAGTTGACCATTGAGTTAGGGATTGCAATACCGGACCAAAAATTCAATACCGTTAATCGGCATTTTTAAAACGTGATACCGGAATACCGGTATTAATACCAGTATTTGAAAGTTCTCAAAAAATGCTGGAAAGCTTATTATTTCCTTGCCACATTTCCTAATTGTGTGCAAAAGATGTATTATTTATGAAAACGTATTAAGAACAAATGTAATAATAAAAAAATTAATAATAGTAAAAAATATAATGCATCAATTGAATTGTCTCTAGCTTGGATTTTAGTTTAACTCATTTTAGTGCTCAATTTTCCTGCAGTTGAAAATATTCTTTCTGAATTCACGCAGGTCGGTGTTACTGTTAACAATGCTCGATTCACCTTCTCTAACTGCCTAAAATTGTTTCATCTTCAAATACTTTGGTCTCTTGCGCTTTATTTTTGGATAAGTCCTTTTTGTGTGTGTGTGTCTTTCTTTTGTACTGTTTATATTATTTCATAGCAAGTTGTAGTTTTTTTCCGAGAGACGATACCTTTCCAATATTAACATAATTTATTCTTGAGCAGGAGAGGTTTGTGTTTGCTTTTTATTAACACCTTGGTTTGAAATTTACGATAAACTTGACTAAATTTGATGTTCTTAGTTTCGCTTATTCGTTTTCGCTTTGTTTTCAAAATTCTTTACAATTATAATCATGTAAATATCTGAAAAATACGCTTCAATTGATTATGTTTTGCTTCTATGGAAATTTTCAAGGCACTATATATTCTGTAAATATTATCTTGTCCAGTATAAAGTCAAAGAGCGAGACAGGACAACAAACCAATCTGGTGACAACAAATTACCACCTGTTGTGCTAACAAGAATTTTGTTTTGTCAAAATTTAATACGGTTGAGGCAAATTTAAAAATTTATATATGAAGTATTACTACAGTTGATGATTAGAATAAATTGGTCATCGGACAAATGCATTCAAAATTACACTCGAAATTAACTCTCACTAAAGGGAAAGTGAGTGATCGGGGAAATGGAAAAAACAAAAACATGGTGCACAAAGGCGCACGAAAATGCGATTCGTCTTACCATCTAGTAATGACAATATCATTTTGCAATGTTTTCGTTTACTTTTGGTTTGTAATATACTATTAGTTCGTTTGAAGCCATATTTTTACATCGATAGATTGATTTTGGTTTTTTATCATGGAAAAAGAAATGTACATTTAAAATATCAGTAGATGTTTAATAAGTTGAATTCACACACACACACACATAATTCTTTAGTTGGAACTATTTATAGTTAATAGCAAAAAATACCGAGTAATCTCGGCAAATACCGAGATTACGAAATTACGAAATTGCTCGAAATATCGGTGTTCGGTATACCGGCATTGCAATCACTACAATGAAGCACATTAAAATGTCCAATATTGGGGAAATTAATCTGTATAAAACTTTTGTGTTGTTGTTGTTGTTTGCTTCAGTTCGCAACAAACTTGGGGTAAAAATATAATGTTAAAAGTGTTTCTTTGCTTACTCCAAGGCACTATTATCATTAAATTGGCATAAAATAAAATGAAGTCATGTGATCACACATCAGCTCTTTTTTTTTTTTTTTTTTTTTTTTTTTTTTTTTTTTTGAGCAATCACGATTGCTTATTGTTCTCACGTGACGGTTTTGACGTTCCTTTGATTTTATTTTCCCGCCAGCACCCTCTGCCAGCACCACCGCCGCGTCGACCGGCCTCACGATGCTGCTCCTATAGCGAAAACCATCTCCAGGTTGCGTCCATATCCTACACGCATACATACACACACGCCTGCCTGCACACACACACACACACACACACACACACACACACACACACACACACACACACAAAACACACTCACACACCCATACACACACGTACACACAAACACACTCACACACCCATACACACACGTACACACATACACACACACAAATATACACACACACATACACACACACTCACACACACACTCACACACACACGCCTGCACACAGACACAAACACACACACACACACATACACATATATACACACATACCCACATACACACACACACATGCCTGCACACACGCAAAAAAACACGTGATTGCGAAAAACGTAATTTGAATTCAAGATGTCAAAATTCAAATTATTTTTTTTATTTATTTTTTATTTTTTTTATTGATCAAACAATTAATTAATATTTTTAGAGCACAAATATTTGAAGATTTAGGAGCACAAATATTTGAAGATTTGGGAGCACAAATTATTTAGCAGAAAAATTTACACGAATAAAGAATATTTGTAAAACATTTTCCGAGATTATTTTAAAAATAGTTTTGCGTTTTTTCTTATCATCCATGCTTTATCACTTTATTCGCCAAACTGAAACGTTTCGCAAATTTTAAAACTTGTAATCAAGTAAAAAATATCATTTATATAACTGCTATTTTTGACTTTCATTTTGTCATGTAAGAAATTCTTCTATTTATAGCGCAAAGATCGTTATTTTCCACAGAAAAACACTATTTGAATCTACACAGCTTAATTTCAAAAATAATAGATTAACATTTGAACAGTGTATTACAAGTTCCAGAGGATACAATCGGAAATTAAAATTAGAAAAAATTAGTTTTCTGTTCATGTAAACTATTAATAACGAAAACGTAAAAATAACTTCGTAATAATTTAAATTTATCGATTGGGTCTTGTAAAAGACTGCTTAGTTCTTTTTGACTGTGTGTGTATATTTAAAGCGATAAATATATAGTTGTCTAAATATACAATGTGGTATCTTTAATGCAGAGCTAACGAAGAAATTTTGTACTCGTATTTGCTATATGAAGGTATTTTGTTTTTGTTTTTAATTCAAAAGAAATTTTTTCACAAATCTTAGTTAACTACTACGCTTAAAACGATAAGCAAAGCAATGTGAAGCTGATAACCAATATTTCATTTAAAGAACTAAAAACTTTTCGTTTTTTAACCATTTTTATTATATTTGGCCTGATAGTCACGAAAAAATCTGAGGCCTGCTTCTGCTTATATCTCAGCAACTAGACCCCTTAAAGACTTCGGGATTTCACTAAATGACTTCCTTAATTTTAAGGTAGATCTTAACGCTAAAAAATTCATTTCTAAAATAAAATTATTATTTCGGTTAGGATGATAAACAGCAAATTTCATGTAATTTCCCCATTTAATGTTTAATAATAAAACCATAGACTAATAATAAGAGTAGACCGAGCTTTCTCATTCTTGCTGATGAAGAAAATTGGTTCATAGATGTATCATGTGACTAGTGGAAGGGCTTGGCGAAGACTTTGGCAGCATGGTTGCTAGATGGCAGCATTATCTATAGTTTGGCACTCGACATGTATTTTAAGACAATGTGTTTTCATTAAAAAAAACTTCCAAGTACAGAGATTGAACTGTTTTTCTTTTAGTTATGCATTATTTTGACATTAGTAATAGTTTTTGATCAGTTTTCGATAACTTTTATTTCATTTGGAGCTGTCAGCGTTGGCGTGAACGAAATGGCGTAAACATTTTGCGCTAACGCAAAAAGGTGCTAATCGGTATCTTAAATTGAAACTGTAGGTAAAAATCTTACCGTTTGCTGATTCTTCTTGGTCGCTTGCATCTTTTATTGCTTAGAGAGTTATTGAAATTGACTAAAGAAAATGCACAATACTATCTAAACGAAAAACTCACTATATTAACAAAATATTTACAACTTAGAATAACAAATTTACAAATCGGACTCCATAAAAGATCATTCTTCCGTGTTCCATCAATTCTATTTATTTTATTTCGCGCTGGCGTTGATCGTCTGCTAGGATTAACGCTCGCTGTTGCTAGGATATCCACCAGTCACATGGTTTGGTTTATGAGCAGCAAAAGGGTTGCTATAGCTCGGTCTACTCTTATTATTAGTCTATGAATAAAACCTATTGTTACAAATTTTGTTGCCTTACAACAACAATATTAATAGTAATAATAATAAAAATTTTGAAACAAGGCTTCTCTGGAGCAAGCATGAAATGTATCCACTTTCATTGCTTTCTTAGGATTTTTATCCTCATCTATGCCAATAATCGAAAACGGGACTAAGTAAAGACACGTATTGGAATCTTTATCATGAGTAACTTGTATGTTGTGAAATATGAATTAGTTTTGCAAATCTTTAATATTTAAATGGTTCTGATTAAATTAGCACGCAAACAAATCCTAGAGGGGAAGAAGGATTAATTTTTAGTGACAAATGCTCAAAGTTTTAGATACGGTTATAGTTTTTTCTCCTTTTAGTATGGAGCATTTATATGAAAAGAATAGGCGAAATTTCGTGATAGTAACATTATTCTATTTCTGAAATGCATTTACACTAAAAAGAATAAAATAACAGATTTTTTTTTAAAAAAAATACTTAGAACTTTTCTTAATGCACTTAAAAGGACAAAATAACTTTTCTGCGTCAAAAATGACATTATTTAAGTACTCCTGTAGTTTTCAATTATTCTAAGAAAATGACTCCACAAACGAGGAAAAGTGCGGCTCAAGTCATTTCAAACCAAACTTTCCCAGAAAATATGCATGTTTCAACACTCAAATTTATGACAGAAGGTTAGATAATGATAAAAAAAACTCTCTACCTGACTTGAGCCCCACTTTTCCTCGTTTGTGGAGTCATTTTCTTGGAATAATTGAAAACTACAAAAGTACTGAAATTATCCTTTCTGACCCAGAAAAGTTATTTTATCCTTTTGAGTGCATTATGAAAAGTTCTTAGTATTTTTTTTTTAATTCTGTTATTTTTTCTAATACTCCATGTGATTATATCAACACAATCTCTCTGTCTGGATCTCTTTCTGTCTGTCCGGATGTCTGTGACGCGCATAGTGCCTAGACCGTTCGGCCGATTTTTATGGAATTTGGCATAAAATTAGTTTGTAGCATGTAGGTGTGCACCTCGAAGCGATTTTTTGAAAATTCGATTTTGTTATTTTTCTATTCCAACTTTAAAAACATTTTCCCGAGCAAAATTATCATAAGATAGACGAGTAAGTTACCATGTTATCATAACGGGGAATCGTAACATGGGCAAGCCAATTAGCAGGAAATTCACCATACATTATTTGTAAATATACAAGCCAACCAAAAAAACCTTTTAATTTTCTACTACGGGCAAAGCCGTGCGGGCACCACTAGTATCAAATAAAATACGTCATAAAATGAAAAAAGAAGAAAAAACATACATTGTAAAGCTTCAAAGTGTTATTAAACGAAACACTTTCTTTTATTGCAGATTGTTTTGATCGGACTTCGACGCAAAAACTCGTATGCTTCGTTTTTGTCTCAGAAGTATTTATTATCCCAGTAATCGATACTTCGATAAATATACCTTGAAAAATATGAGAAGATTTGAGCCAGCGTGGATTGTTATTGATTCTTTAACGAGCGTTGCATTCATTTTATAAAAGCGGCATGTGAAATTCTTCACAATTTTTATCCTTTGATTTTACAAAGAGGATTTTAAATATTCGTTACGCACCCAGCAAATGAAGATTAAAGAATGCAATGAATGCATTTATGCAATGTTCAGAAGCCATTAATTTCAGGTAAATAGTGATTGAAATTCGAAATATCTATTCACCATTTTGTTTTTTCGCGCATTTGTATTACGTGCATGCCGCAGTACTCAAAAAGTAAATAAAAATTCGACACATTGTACAACGAATTCTACTATGTTTATTATTAAAAAGGCCTTCAGGAACAACAGAATAAACAAAAGGACACCCATATTTTTAAAAAAAAGTAGTTTACCTATTTAAGTGTTCTTGCACTACTCTATCGCGAGTAGACGAAGATTTTGACTCAAAATGGCAGACGCGTCGGTTCCCTGTACTTGGAGAAAACCTAACATGGCAGCATTGTGAAGACTATGCTTGTCCTACAATGTAAAAACGATTCAGAAACGTTCCTGGAAAATAATGGGCAGCTAATGTGCCCAATTTCTGCCAGTAAAATACCTTACAAGAACCAGGAATGTTTTCCGCTAAAACTCAGTAACCTTCCTGAAATTATCCCGGAAGCTTCCTGAAAAGTTCAGAAATCATCCTGTTTTAAACCAGTCGTGTCTCTGCAATTTTAGAGTAAACGTATGTAGGTACAGCATAATACCTTGGCTCCTTCTTGATTTATTAAGAAAGTTCCAAAAGCAGTATTGCAAGTATCGTAAACTTTACTCGCCTGCAATTCCTGCAAAGCAACATAGTCCATACTATTTCGCTCCCTTTGGGAGCTTCATCAGCATGGACGGACCGTAATCGAACTGAAGCTGATACACTTTATGAATACGCTTAGTTAATCTTTAAATTGGGAGATAAAAATATTTTTCATAACAGTGAGAAGTCAACATTCGTGCAAGTTGTAACAATTCAGGAAACTTTTTGACAATGATACTTGATTTTTCCAGGAAGTGTATAAAAACCATTGAAATCCCGAAACGTAACATTGAAATACTCAGTAACGTTTCGGAATTTTTTTACAGTGTAATCACAGTATTACGGGGCTTTCAGGTTAGGGTTACCCCAACTATAGTTATAAGGGCCTTACGGAAAACTGATTAGACTATAAAAGTATCTCAATTGAGCAGTGAGTCGCGGCTCATAGTTTGAGAAAGAGAAAAGTCGTTAAAAGGTTCCACGACATTTATTTAATTTAAGTTAAAAGCTTCAATGAGAAAATTTGCAAGAGATTACGAATTAATCGTAAAACAATTCGTTTAAAAAAAAAAAGCGTGTACGTCGACCAGATGAACTTTTTAAAAATCGAAGCTTTTAACCGAAGCCAAAAAAACAAAATGAACTTCAGAGATATTGTACTCTATTCAAGCGGTCAATCAATGCGAGAAAATTGTTTTCATAGATTCTTTTACTTTTTGAACAAACTCACGGCATAGTTGGGGGGGGGGACTTCCCCTGGCAGCATTGTGAAAGCTACGCAGATCCTAATCACACCCTTACGTTAGCCGTCAGATTAGGTTTGCTCTATCTAGAGGCATAATGTGAGAATATGGTCAAAGGATTAGACTGCAGAAACGAATTCCAAAGCGTTTCTGGAAATTAATGAGCAACTAATAAGCCCAACTTCTGACAGTAACAAACATGAAAAACCTAAGGCGCATAGTTAAGTGGTGGGTGAAAAAGGAAAAGTTTCCGGCTAAAATCACTTTTCTGAAGTTAACCTGGAACCTTTCTGAAGAATTCAGAAACCTTCCTAATAAAACCGCCCATCATTTTCCAAGACCGTTTCTGAATTGTTTTTTACAGTGAGATAATCAAGATTTTTCCAAACATTATACTGCATAATTAATCTGCTATGAAAAGTTAATCAAAATCTTGCATCAGACGGAACAGTAGGAGATTGATCAACTTATAGCATTCAACTTATAGCATAACTTATAGATCAACTTATAGCACAATCAGCATTCTTCACTTAACTGACGCTCGTAACAGGACAGTAGAGCAGGTAAAAACATTACCTTGCTTATGTACACTAGGTTATTAGTAGGTACACTAGAATTATGCATTTTATACCAGGTCTAATAAGTCGGAGTTAGAGCCGTGAAATCGGAGTCGGATTAATTTTGATTCCGAAGTATAGGAGTCGCAGTCGGAGTCGGGAGTCGAAGGTTTAAAATTCCAAGAGTTGGATTCGGTCATTTTTCCTCAAATTTCGCAATTTTGCCTGTGCTTGTGGAGTTAGAATGAGTCCGACTTTTTTTTTTTTTGAAATAAAGAAGTCGGAGTCAGAATCGAAGGTTCTAAAACTCCGGGAGGAGTCGGTGTCGGTCATTTGCCGTCTGACTTTGCAGTCCCACTTAATATTGTTATGTGCATACTTTGAACTATATTCCACCAACTATAATGTAGACGCCGTGTTAAGCATTCATGCTTTAGCTGGGGTAAAATCACTTTACCAAAAACCAAAACTTCCATATCTTTATTGAATTAATAACAAGAGTTCAAATTGGTTCCTCGGGAAATCAGAATTTACTGGAATCGGAACAGGGTTCGGCCCGAATTAGTTTGGATTTCTGCACCGTAAAAAAATTCCGAAACGTTACTGAGTATTTCCGTGTAATGTTTCGGTATTTCAATGGTTTTTATCCACTTCCTGGAAAAATCAAGTATCATTGAAAAATATTTTTAGCTCCCAGTTTAAAGATTAACTGAGCGTATTTATAAAGTGTATCGGCAGCAGTTCAATGTCCATGCTGGTTAAGCTCCCAAGGGGAGCGAATAAGTATGGACTACGTTACTTTGCAAGCAATTGCAGGCGAGTAAAATTCGCGTTTCTTACTTGTAATTCTTGCTTAGCTTTAGCCATGTTAGCAATATTGCTTATGGAACTTTCTTAATAATTCAGGAAGGTACGAAGCTATTATATTATACCAACCTAAGTTTATACTAAAGTTCTAGGACACGACTGGGTTCAAACCGGAAGATTTCTGAATTTTTCAGGAAGCTTCCGGGATAATTTCAGGCAAGTTACTGAATATTAGTGGAAAACGTTACTGGTTTTTGCGAGGTATGTTACTGGAAGAAATTGGGCACATCATCTGCCTATTATTTTCCAGGAACGTTTCTGAATCATTTTTACAGTGTGAAGTTCCACTGAATTCTAGTGACAATTTTTATTTAATATATTATTTTCACAATAAAATTTAATATTTTAATAAAATATCACATTATAATTTAATATACGTGATTATCTGTTGCAATAACGTGTTTAGTGCGGTAAATTAAAAGTAGAGATTTTTTTTTTCTGATTTCAATACAAAAATCAGATTTGCTTCGAAAAATTGCATTTGACTTATCTATTACTAACACCTAGGCTTTAGAAAAAATAGCACAAATACAAAATTTGCAACGTATATTCATCAATGGGCAGAAGTGAATGAGACAATGAAACAAACTTTTACTTTACTCAAATCAAGCTTATTCCAAAATGTCCTGTAATTATATTTAACATCAACAAAATTAAATACAAACATTGCATCACTTTGAAGATTAAAAATTATCAATCATGGTTGTTTTTATGTTGCCATGGAAGCATTCGAACAACACAGAAATTTAAAAGTATAAAGAATTACGCCTCAAATAATGTAACGCTGAATACTTAAAAACAGGTACGCAAAATAATATTTAGCTGTATTATAAAAGATGTTATATTGATCTCTTAACAAGCGAATGCTTAAAAAGAGTAAGTCATGAGCAAACGTAATCGTTAGTCAGTTATGAAAAAAAATGTATTGTGCTGTTGTCAATTATGCTTATTCTAAGCCTTATGTAAAAGTTTGCATTGAGTGAAAAAAAAAATCAAAGTATTTAATCTCTCCAACCAGCTACAGTGACTGTTTCATTTCGCGTTTAAAAAAAGAAGCTTCTATTAGTTGTATAAAACAGAGAAAGTTTGCATTAACTGATTTGGGGAATTTGCAAGTCAGCAATTGTTGGAAAACTTGTACCAGCCGCCTTGACATTTGAGGGTAAAAAAAAAGCTTCTAACCGTTATACATAAAAAAGAAAGCTTGCATGAACTGATTTTGCAAAAGTTTCAGAAGTAATCAGCCAAAAACTTTTACCAACTGTATTGAATATTTCACTTCGGATCAAAGAAGCACCTAAAAGTTATAACACAGATGACATATCAAAAGGTTTATAACTTTAATGGCGGAGATCACTTTAATAGTAACTTCAATGATGAGTTAATCTCAGGTAAGTACAGCAACGATAACAGGTATATTTTATCGAATAGAAAATGCATCCATTCCGTACTTTGTCCCGCCTTTTATATGTTACAAATTTGTGGAATAAATTTATTCCCAAGTATGGGAATTAATGGAAAACTGTGCAAGCAAAAAGTACTTTCAATTTATTCTAAAACTATGTTCGTTTCTCTTGTCGCCTTTCGCCTGTTCTTTTTGACTTCTGCTTTAAAGAAATCGTTAGAGATAGAACGTCCAAGACTAGTTCTATCACATGCTATGCAGGTGTGTATTATGTTAGGAATAATGGTGAATCTGAAATTTAAAAGCAAAAATATTTACCAATTTATAAAAGGCCTATACCATCATCGCTTGATATTATACGTCAAAAAGCGTGTTGCACTGCTGAGAATATTTCATTGGATTATATCGTCGCTTATTGTTGCTTCTGGATTGGCTGAAGCACATTCGTATTTGTATCCAGAGATGGAATCCAGAAAAGTTAACTTAATTAGTGTTAACTATTTTGGGTATCACACCAACAATTCGAATGTTTCATTTTACTTACGTTGCTTAATAGCCTTTTCTTTTGGAGGATCTGATCTCATTTTGGGCGGTTTCGCTACACTTTATTGCCTAACGTGTTTGTTGATGAGAGTCACAAGCAACGAATTTATTCGACTTTTGACTATCAACTGGGGTAATTCAGCAGGAGTTCTACTAATAATGGGTTATTGTGACACATTAAACAACATGGAATCAATGGAAGATCTATTTAGCTTTCCCATCCTGTTGACAATAGTGTTTGTTCTTTGTAAACTATTCTTCGTTGGTTATATTCGCCTCTTTGCCTCTACAAATATGGCAGAATTATACAATGGCGACATATATTTGGAAGCTCTACCGTATCTTGGCCTCTTCTTAGTAATTGGTTTTTCTGCTGCGATGGCATCTGAGTCTGCAACAAAAGCAAAAGTTCAAGCTCATAAGTTTATTTTGCAGTTTCATGACAAGCGAAAAGATCGTAAGAAACTTCTGTTTTTGATGAAACAGAAATCTGATTTGACGGCAGGAAACTTTTGCGTTTTAAAAAGAGAATTTATTTGCAATTCCCTTGGCGCTCTTGTTACTTTTGGTGTGCTATTTGCAACTTTGGGAAACGTAAGAAATTGAGTTTAAAATTCTGTGTTTAAAATGCTATGAAATACTAAGTTTGGAGTTAATCTATATTTTGTTTCAAAAGAAAAACTAAATTTATCTAAATTTTAAACACTAAATTTAAAAAAAAAACATAACACTCTATGTGAACAAACCGCAAACCACCAAATAATTTCAGTAGTGAGCCGTTTCCAGGTTTCTATAAAACCTTGTTCTTAGTGAAAAAATATTCGAACAAAAGTGTTTTTCACTTGACGTACACAACTTTTCTGGTGTTAAATGTTTCTTACCGTTTTTGTTAATGTAATGAAAATGCTTCGATGTAGCTGCAAAAAAGCTGTAGTTTCATGCTCACTTCCGTTTTTGTATTAATCATTGCAATCATATTTTTGCACGAACAATTGAGGCAGTGAGAAGCAAAAGGATGTAAGTGGACATTTTCAAGTTTTGAGCAAAACGCTTTTAAAGATAACGTCCTAGGTAGGCTTTCATTGAAAAATTTTCCTAATAGTCTGGGTGTCAAATGCCCAAAAATGGGGTAACATTGTTTTGAGGTATGAATAAAACTTTTTCACTGTTTTTGAATGGTTATGTTGTGTAGATTTTGAATCCGGTTGATGCCACTCTACCAGATTTGAGCCATTCAAGATGGCGTCCAAGACGGCGCTCAAAAAGTTGAAAATTTAGTTTTGGAGCAATTTTATCATGTGGTTTATCTTTTTATATGTTTTTTAGGTCAAGGAATCAGAATACAACGTCATTTTTGGTGAAAAATATATGTAAGCGTGTTTTTTTAATCTTTATTGAATCAAATTGACAAAATTACATTGTAATGCTTTGAGTAAGAAATCACGAAACTATGCTTCAAATGTTAACTTTAAGGATTAGTTTCTAAAGTTGCAGTTTAAAAGATAGTACTGAATTTGATTTAATAAAGATATATACGGTATTGTTACCTGAGCCCATGATTACATAGTTGTAAACAAATCAAGTTAAAATTCTTATTAAGAGTCACTTTCATTTACAATCAAGCTTTATTTGTATTTGGATTACAGCACCTTTCCCCTTCATGTAAGCATTGACACATTATACTACATGAAATATTATTTGCCCTACAGCTACATCTCATAATTATACAGAATTGTTCAGATCGGCATGAATACTTCGTCATTGCTATAATGTAGTCTGAAGCAATTGGAGTTTTTTGTGGAATGGCATTAGGAAAAAACTCTTTGTTGATTTCATCTTTTTGCCAACCAAATGATGTTGGATCTGGATGAAGAAATAACGGACTGTTTGCGGATAACCACAAAATAGTTTGAAAGTAAGCCCGTTTTACATGCAGTTCCTAGTGGGTGGTAATGAAGCAAATGAAGGAGCTCGTAACTGTGGTAACTGTGCTTGACGATTTTTTTTTTTTTTTTTTTTTTGCCTAAAGAGAAGTTTTTACTTTTGTCATATCAGTAGCACCATCACCACCATAACAAAAAGCAATAAATGTTGAGCATTCTTTAATTACCTCTGTCAGACAATTATCTTTATGGTCCAATTTTCGTAACTGTTTACGAGCCTGAAGACACTTCAGAACTCTTTTCTTTCCTATCCCATAGAATGGGGCAACAGAATAACAGTCAGACAGGGCATGAGCAGCTGGCAAACTCTAAATTATATCCTTGTATTTTGAAACTGTTCCTTTGATGTCTACTGATGCCCTTCCTGGTTTTAACAATACCATACAGACTTCATTTTTCATACCTAGTCGATGGTAGAAGTATAACAATAACACGAATACATCAGTGGCGTCACATATAACATGAACAGTTTCATTTTCTTCATTTTAGCTTCAGATGTTAGCTGTTGGATCATTATAACGTCTGCTTCTTCGTGTTCTGTTTTTAAATCAGTTCTCTGAGTGTGGATGCCCCCTATGTGCTTGAAATGGCGTAGTATTTTGTCCAGTAACAACCAAACGGTTCTCAAATGGTACATTGCAAACATTTTTAGAAATTTAGTTAAATAAAAGCTGTATCAGTTGGCGCTTGTTGACATTATTAGACAGCGTTATATTTTGTGGGGGATGTGGTATCATTTCTGTTAGTACAAACTTCCTTGATACTTTCCCACGACTGGCTCTCGTTGCATTCTTGATGCTGTAGTCATAGTATCTGTCAAATACCAGGTGTACATGAGCATCTTTCAACATGACAGTGATTTTTTCAAGGAAATTTTTCAGGAAATCATACACAGACCCTCCTACAGGCCAATGCACAACCCACAGTGAAGCACAACCGTCAATGATTATTAGTGTCGGTGGCTTACTTCTTCTATTAGATTGCGATACCCTCACAGTGTTCATCAAAGTAGACTTACCAATAGCCTATCTCATGTTTCCATTGTTTTTAAAAATAGATGGAGGCACAGAAGAAAGTTCGTATTTTAAGACATCAGTCATTTTTACTTTCTTCTTTTTCTAATATATAGAAGAAAGCATTGGATTCGTGCAAATTTTCGAATTTCGAATTTTGACGGATTCGAACGTTTTGAAGTGTGCTGAGTCCATTTCGACTATTTTTGGAAAATATCTGTCTGTCTGTGTGTATGTGTGTGTGTGTATGTGTGTCACGTCTGTGTGTGACCAGTTTTTTGTGGCCGCTCTACAGCAAAAACTACCGCATGAAATCGAACGAAATTTAGTACACATAAGTGCCCCTATGTGAACTTGTGCCCATTGGTTTTTGGCGCGAATTCCTCCAAGGGGGATGGAGCAATGGGACGTTTTTTGAGTTACGCGTGCTTGCTATTCCTCAGGAAGTAACTGGCGGAAACAAACAAAATTTGGTCCATATGTTGCCATCAACAGGAACATGTGCTGATTCAATTTTGGTGTCAAACACTCAAACGGGGGTTGAGCTATAGAACGTTTTTTGTCGTCAATTGTGACTGCTGTATCTCAAGAAATAATGAACGGAATGAAAGAAAAATTTATCGGCAAGTAGCCCTTAGTGGGTATAAGAGCTGATTTTATTTTGGTGTCAACAGCTAGAAAGGGAGTAGCGCAAATTCCCGTTCTTTTTTTCCATTGCGAGTGCCCTATCTCAAGAAGTAATACTGCGTTCTGGTTGAAATTTGGAATATATGTTAATCCATATGTAAACAGGCTTTGGTTCAATTTTGATGCCGAATCGCTCCAAGAGGTGCTGATATTTTTTTTTTTTTTTTTTTTTTTTTGCGAATAAAAATAGCTTTATTATTGCAACAATAAGAAAGATAAATCGTAATAGATTTTCTGCGTATTTCTCGTGATTTTAATTGTATGGAAATGATCCGAAATATTATCTCAATGATTTAAAATTTTTAACTGTTGCCATCTTATGTTTGTTAACAAATAAAATATTTGTAATTAATTCAAGCATGGCTTTTAAAATAACTTTCAGTTTTCGCTCTTTGCTTGCTTTTGCAATAATTCAGACATTGGGATGGTCGTCTAGTTTTTGCATGTGTAATTTTGTTTTTGTTGGGAATATTGCATAATGTCAAGCATGGGGAGGGATCAGAAAAAAAAATAAAAATATAGAAGAAAGTTTCGTAATGCCCACAACGTACTAGTTACATCTGTGTTTGCTTGGAGAGCATGATTTTGAAATATAAAAGAGAAGCGTCCACCTGCAACGCGGTTAGAATTTTGCTACTCTCTTTATCCTCATCCATGCGTACAACAAATTTTTTTAGACAGACACAAATCCACTTGGGAAGCTTTTTTGAAAATTATGCACTGCTGTCTTAGCCATTCCATAAGCTTTGTCCACATTAACTGATTTAGCTGCTACTATTTTTCCAGATACAATGTTCACCAATCCTTGAGGATGCTGTGACGGATTTAAAGGCTGTATACACAATTCCAGTTTTCTCCTTAACTTCTCCCTATCTACAGCATCACGCGCGACTGATTCTTCTGTTATTTTCTTCTTTATGTAAAGACAATTTTCCAGAACCCTTATGTTCGCTTATTTCACATGAATCACTTACAAGCTGACTGGCCACATGCATACTTAATGCCCAACGCTTTACTCCTGCTTTATTCAGAGTTAAACTAGTTAAAGAAGTTCCTCTTTCACTGCATCCGTATCTCATAAATGTACTTTCAATCATTATATCTGACCATATTCCGTTCCAATAGCCACTTCTATGTCTCATTACATGCTCTCCATTAAAAAAATGGTCTAAGCAATTGCGTGGCATTTGCTCCATGAACATTATGTAAACAGAAGCATAACGTAAATAGTTCCAATGCCCAGCAGCAGCAAAGTAGGGCAACATTTCTTGTGCACACCACAGATGAAGGCACCAGTCTGCTTCCCTTTCAGCCCTCATGTAACTCATCATCGACAGAATTGGTTTAATGAAATTGTAAACCTTAACGAGTGGTTCGGCTTTGTGTGCACTTTTCTTCTAAGTTCTCAATTATATTATCAAAATTAGTAATGTCATTTTCTTCAAAAACTGGTCGCAACACTTCTTCTGCCAGAAGCCGCAATGCTCGCATATTCTGATGAAATTTTTTTCTTTTAACATTTTTGACACCTCAGCAAATGCACACTCAGGAATTTCTACAATTCCACTCCCAGCCATAAACGAGCCTACGCACCCGATAAAAGAAATCACTGTATGCATCCCATCCAAGCGAGGAACATCCATCCAGGCAAATAAACTATCTGTTTTAATGAACTTACTGCTAGTCCACATAGGGCTACAGAGCCGTCGGAAGAGATGGGCGTGCGGGGGCATTAAAATATGAGAAGGTACCGTAAACTAAATTTTTGCTGCATTGTAATTTAGTTTCTAAAATATTATTATTATTATTTATCAAAAATAGTTTTTAAATCTTCACACATTAGATTTGCTTTCGTAAGATACGCATAAATTTCATATTACGAGTTACTCTATGTTTAAAAATTAAGTTGTGATAACGTTCGGTACTTTTCTATCACACGATTACACGCCCTAAACAGTTTGTTAACGCAATTTTCGGGGTTTTAAAAGAAGGCCTGTAAAAGTTCGTCTTACTCTATACCAAAGTGTTTGGCGGGGGAAGGGGGCAGAGAATATTCGCCCAGTCACAATCATTTTTTAGGACAGCCCTGGTTACGCAGACGGTTCACTATAGCGGGTTCGACCGTATAATAATATATTAAAAGTTAATGTTGCTTCCTAACAGAAAAAAAGAAAAAAAAATCAATATTTTGGACGCCATCTTGGATGCCATCTTATATTTCTCAAAATGATCAACTCTGGCAATCAATTGGATCTGAAAAGTACAGTCATAGAAAAAAAAACGAAACACTTTTAACTATTCGGCCATTATACATGCTAGAAAGGAAAGAAAGGTGTTATCCGACTTGGTTTTAAGTCTTCTTTAAAACTAAATAGGTAAAATTTTGATAAGGGACCATATACAAAGCAAAACGAGCACCAACTCTTGATTTTCAAATAGGAACCCCTACTTTTTGCTACATAATTAAATTTAGACCGCAAAATACAGCCAGGGTACGAAATTTCACTGCATTCCGTGCAGTAGAACAGGAGTTATTAACGAAAAACGTTTTAGGGACCGTCACCACATTGAAAACGTTTCTTTCAAGGTCACGGCTTATCAAGTAACGGAATGTAAACAATGAAAAGATCGAGATTATGCAGCTCAATTCATAATTCTTTGAAGTTCTCTTTTTTTTCCCTTAATTCGATACTTATTGGCCGATAATGTTGCGCCAAAAAGCGATTTACGGTCGAAAACTTTTTTTTTTTGAAAAGAAAAGTTAAAATATTTACTGATTTTTATCTATCTGGATTAATCTAAGAAAGACGGATGGGGTTTGGCTGGTCCATCGTATCGATCGTTGTTTATTAAATCGAATAATGACAATTTAAAAGTAATGGATTTTTTTTTCCTTTTCTAATATGAACCTATTGGATTGCTTATATAATCATTCAGCAAATTAACCTCATAGAAATGTAAATATCCAACCTGACCTATGATCATGATGTGAATATGTTTGATAAATGTATTGCACCTATGTTAGAGGTTTATTTTGGAATGAATAGAAAGTCTTTTGATGTAAAATGGAATTGCGCTTTTTTAATTTCGCAGAATATCAGCATAAGTTTTTGCCATCGCACACAAAAATATAAAAAATATACCGCACAACGTGGGAAGACGCAGCATTAAATAGATTGGGGACACGAGCGAAGCAAGGTCCATTTCTTCCGCGAAAATTTGCTCTAAATACATAAAATGAACGAAGTATCAATCTAAAAAATAAAACAGAAACAGGAGAATATAAATACCCGTTAATGAGCAAACCGTTCATACTCGAACTTTGTTTGGAAAAAAATTTGGTTATTTGAATTAACACAGTGGACAAACATAGTAATTGTTCTAGCGGCTTTTTTTTTTTGTAATCAGAAAAAGAGAAATTGTTTCAAATCAAACTTTGATGTGGAAGATCATAACGCGTGGTATTATTAAAAAAGCGCAACACAATTGGCGGTTTTAGTTAAACATGTAAATGGCTCATAAAGCAATTTAGGAAAGTAATTTCCCTATGCTGTTTCTAGCAACGAGATTCGAGATGGTCCAACCCGTAATTTAATAAGAGAAAATTTATTTGAGTTTTAACTAAGGTGAAAAGAAATCAGACTTCTTGTTATTTCTCTAATTTTGTAACTTTGCACATGCAAACAGAGCTTAATATTGTTTGATTTTGTTTCGCGCACTATATACCTGCAATCGAAAATTTCTATAGCATCAGGCATTGTGCTGGCACACCTATAGCAATACTACACGCAGCGTGCCCGACAGGCGAGTTAAACTGTCCAAAGGCTACAATTTCGTCTTTGCTGCGGATTTCGCAGACTGGAATCGAAACTAATCGAGCGGGATGCAGAAGTCACCTCATTGAAACTGAGAGTGCGAATAAACTGGTAGGTAAAGTAAATTTATCTGCTTTATGTTGACGGCATCTCACTGGTGAGATAAATTTTCTTCATCCACCAGTTTTTAGGCACTCTCAGCTTCAATGACATGACACCTGCTACATTGTTTGTTCAGGGCTATATTTCTCATTATTAGGACCCACAGCAGCCAACGATTGGGGAAACCAAGCCGCAATTATATTACAGTAAAGACGCGGGCCACATTCAGCCCGCGAAGCTGGTCCATGTGGCCAGTTGTTTGCTTAAAGAATAAGGTCAGAAAGTAGAATTAGAATGCCAATATCATAAAGGTGGAGCCGAATGTTCAGACATTGGATTCTAAAGAACATGCATTTAATAAGAGAGGCATCTAGTAGTTGATAGCAATAATTGATTATAACTCTTTTTTTTTTTGTCGATATTTTCCCCTGTTATTCAAAAAAGAAAATCATTTGAAATTTTATCTTTGTCTTGTGAGAATGATTTTAAAATGAAATGCAGGGACAATGACCGAGAAAGTAAATAGAGAAATAAGTATTTAAATTATAATTAAGAATAGGCAAAAACTCAACTTAATCTAACACGCAAATTAATGTTTTGTTAAATTTTTGACGAAGTCAAAAAAAAAGAAAGTTCACACAAAAGTTCAGCCACAACTACTACTTTCGTGTAGAATACGGCTCAAAGCACGGGCCCACTACTGCGACTGACATTCCCTCTCCTAGATCTCAACACATTGAAAATTATTCAAACACTTTACAAAAAAAAAAAAAAAGAAGAAGAAGAAGAAGAAGAATTCCTAAAAACCAGTAAACTTATCTAAGAGCAAATATTACTTATTGATCCATCTGGATTGATACTGTTATTGGTGAAACTTCACACTGTCGGCTATTTCTCGAGTGCTTTTCCCCGATTTAGACAAGACAATAATTTTTCCTTTTAGCAAATTATCACCGGGAAGAACCATTAATTCTACACTGTCTATTGCAAGATGACTAGCAAGACAATGAGGTTTTAATGGATGTTTCTGTGAAAAAGTTGTGCATAATAATTATTTTTTCTGAGTTATTGTTTTACAAAAAGCAATGGCTAAACGCAGAAAGGGAAAAAAAACAGAAGTATTTAAGTGTAGCTTTTAATTTAAAAAGTTCTATAAAATATTCTTTTATTAGACAATGAAGTAGTGTTTCGCATTATTTACACATTGACGTTTGAACGATATCCACAAAAAACTGACGGTTGCAACATTGTGTTGTGTCTGCAGAGAAAGCGAATAAATTTAAGCATTAAAAAAATTCATAGACGTAACTCCAATGTAGAAAAACCACGTTATAATTGGTTTGCTTATTTTGTTGAACAATTTTTTTCTTTTTTTATGAAGAAACCAACTTTCATAATTTCTGTTTTAAAAAAGTATACTGTCCGCTAAAGTGGGAAAAAATGAATTTTTAAGCATAGCGCAAAAACTTCTTAATATTTTGAGCTCAAATTTTGGGTTCCCGCATAAAAGCTCTTCTAGATTGTTTTTCTCTTAAAATTTAATATGGTTTCAGATCATATTTTTTTCACAAAATATTGAAATAATTCATAAAAAAAAAACTAAAATTACATTTTAGGTGCTGTAAATTATGTTTTTATTATTGGGTCGATTCATATTTTGATTTAAAAAAACAATCTTTGCCGTTCCTAATCTAGTTTTTGTGTTAGGAGTAAAAATATCAAAATACGTTTTAACATTAGCAGAGGAATTTTTCAAAACTCGATTATGAAGTAACGGCTGGATCAAATTAAACAAAACTTTGTATACAAAGTTAGAAAAGGATGCTGATTACAAATATGTGATGAAAAAGGGGGGTTCTCATTGAAAAATTTGAAGTTGATGCTCGTTTTAATATGAAGACGATCCCTTAACAGTTTTTTAACATAATTTTGTAGAACTTTTTATTCCTAAAACAATAACACCTTACACGTGTCTCTAGTGTCAATAGTCTTTGAATACGATCGAGTGTTTCGGTTTTTTTTTCTATGACTGTACATAACATAAGCTATCTAAAACATTTAAAACATTTTATTCATACCACGGATACTATTTTTATAGCTTGCCCCAAGACAGAGGAGAGGTTCACCTGTCGTTTGTACTCGTTATCTCTGAATTTTTAATTTGGCACTTACATCCCTTTGCTTCTCCACTGCCTCAATTGTTCATCATTTTTTATTTCGTGGAATAAATACTACAATTAATGCAATGCAGTCCTTGCATTTCGAATTTTCTAGAGGGGAAGGGGGATCAAAGGATGTGTCCTCAATGTAAATTATACCAAAAACCAGCAAACACTTTCCTATAAATACATTAATTTTCCAACCCGAAGGAAGGAGGAAGGGTGATATGACGGGAAAGACTAAATGACTACGATTCAGTTTTTTTATGGACACGGAAGAAATTAATGTTTTTTCACAATTTTTGTGTGGATTGATTTTACAACGTTCTTCCCTTTCAATTTAGTTTTAAAGCTGCTATAAAGGAATATGGGGTTTCGAAGCTATAGGTAACTTTTTAATGCGTAAAAACTCGTTTTTTATAGTGTGAATACTAGGGCTAGACAAGCTTATTTTTAAAACTTCGGAATAAATTTACAATACGGATTTAAACTTCTTTAAGCTCCGAACTATATCATAATCCATATGGGAAAGCATTTTCAGTCTCAATATTGAAGATTAGCTATTTTCTCAGTTTAAGTTGCTTTAATCCATCACATAATTCCCCCTCTGCATAGCGACTTCATCTTGTAACAACCAGAGCGTGCCACAGTTAATACAACTATATGAGCTCACCCCGGCTACTCACGCTCAGCAAGCTTAAAGCTGTTAATTAATGGATAACTAGCCTTTCTAGATGAAGGTAATTCAACAGTCTTAATCATTGATGCAAGCGGGGTGTCATAGAAAGGTAATTGGTTTATCAATATTCACCAAGAAGGAATAGAATACTTTGTATGGATGGAAGATGTTTGGCAATAATTTTAGAGTAATTTTGTTTAATACTGCTTTTGAAAATGTCCTTATAAAGTTCAAAGCAGTAGGTTGCCTTATGTCTAATCTATCACATTTTTATAGCAATGCATAAAAGGACGAATAAGAAATGTTAATAGAAAAGCAGTTTTCACACCATCATATCCTAAACCCATTCGATCCTAAACAGGATTGCAGAATCAGAGTCGGGCTGATTTTGGGGCAAAGGAGTCGAAATCGGAGTCGGATGTGGAAGGTTAAGATTTCCAAGAGCCGGATTTTCATCTCATGGGCCGCAACTCTGCCAGTGCTTGCTGAGTCGGAGTTATTTGTGGGTAAAAGAGTCGAGTCAGAATCGATGACTCAAAAAGTCCCGGATTCGAATCTGGAGTCAGTCATTTCCCCTTTGACCCAGATTATTAATAGTTTGTCTTCACAGAACCTTCAAACCCTTGACTGTTCTACCTGCAGTTCTACTTATACTCGTGCAGGTTAGTCTTCGCCAGTTTCACTGAAACCACGTGAAGTAATTCAAATGTGTATTCTTTACCTTAGTAAGATATTTTAATTATTTATATACTTTGCAGCACAATACGTTTTCAAAATATGAAACAATATTTTTCCGCATATTTATTATTATTAAATCAACATTTAATCATAATTTAATATAGTTTAATTTATTATTATTAGTTTTTCCCACAGTTATATAGAATTTAACAAATTCATCATTTTTTCATTTTTAAAAAATATATAATAAAGAGTAAAACTTGGAAAAATTTGTACTTTTGAAACACGTGTCTGATATTTACCCACTTCACTACTGCGGCTTATTTTGAACAAAGCTCTCCATAGGAAATTATACAGCAGGCATAAGCAAAATACTCTTGCTTCTCTCAATGGTGGTTTAGTTTTGGTCTGCTAAACTTTTCTGGAAAAAAAAAACATCCAAGTCTCATCGTGTTTCCATGAAAAGTTGAACAAAAAGTGAATTTTTATATAAAAGTTTGAAAGCTCGGAGAAAAGCTCTCGGAAACAGAAAAAAAAGAGGTTACTTAAAAATTTGAAGAAGAGTTAAAGAGACGAGGGAAAGATAAATGCTTGTAACAAGTGTGTTAGAATTTCGTTCTTTTAAGGAAGCGATACTAAAATTTTGTCTAAGGCAAGAAAGCAACAAAGCTTTTCTTGCAAGCTAAGATGGTATTTACTTTAGGCAGTTATACTGGGCAATTCACAAATCGGAAAAGATTTATCATTTCCAGCCTATTTTCTTAAAAGTTTTCTCTGAAGTATAATGATGAAATGGTTGTCACTCAGTAAAATTTTTAACTTTTGCTAGTCACAAATTTAAACGCTCAAAAAATAAAAGGCAGAACATCTTATCTCCACCTTCACCAAATGGTACTTTTGGAGAAAATACCTTTGGAAAAAATGCTTTTATAAAAATAGTAATCTTGGTGATAGTACTTTCACTAAGAAAAATAAGATGCATTTAATTTATATTTTATCTAGCTGTTTTTGGAAATATACCTCAGTCTTCAGCATAACTCAAACATGTTTCATGACGTAAGGTTGAAATTTCACACATCGAAACTGTACAATGTCTAGTTGTTTACTTCCATTTTTGGTAGAAAACGTATGTACCTGAACGTTTTCTCGTGTTTTGAGTTAAATCAACGTTTATCTCGAACAGTGTTCTTCAGCAAGCCAACGTTTAATCCATCTCTAGAGTTAAGTGAATATTTTGTGCACTTTTTCAAATTGTTTATAATCAGCCAGTCAGAAAAAAATTGCTTATTGTAGTTATGAACGGACGCAATGCTCTATGAATGAAAATAAATTCAAAAAAAAAATGAAGAGTTGGAATAGTTTCAAAAAGTTGTAAAATAGTACTTCATACACGAGTTTCGAGCTAAAACAGACGCCCTCTTCTAAAACGGAAACTCTTTAAGATCCCAGCTGAAGAAACAAGCAGAAGCAATAACACGTGTGTGCTCTCTTTGTTTCTTTCTTTCTCTTTGTTTTTTAATTTATTTGTTTTTTAATTCAATTTTTATTCTATTTATTTTTATTTATTTAATTATTATTTATTTATTTTTCTTTATTTTTATTTTTTACACGTTTGAAAACTTTTTAAATTTCGTAAAACTGTATGTTCTTATTCTGCAGGAGATACTTCTACATTTTGTGAATGTCACAGGCAGAAAAATTAAATTACAAATTTAAATTTGTTACCAAATGAAAAAAAAAACATGTGTGATGAACTCACAACATTAGCAAAAAGAAAACAGATATTCCAACTACATAAGAAAAAAAAAATGCACACTTTTTTCAAAATGCCAAATTGCTTCTGGATAAAATCATAACGCACTTCAATAATTCACGCATCTGAACTTCTTCCCATGCCATTTTTTTCCATTTGATCGCCTCCAATAAGAACTCTTTCTACGTTCCGCTCTCGAACTAAGAACAAACTTATGAGAGTCATTACTTTATATCAGATAGATAGCAGACGATAAACTTTTAGTGCTCCAAAGAACGTCTATATAAAGCAAATAAATTTTCCCCATTGATGATGATGAAGAGAGTCAAATTTTAAACTCTGGTCATAAAAGCAAAAAGAACTGGGAGTTATGACGGCGGACTTCTCCTGCTGCGAGATTTTATATGAAAGGGAAATGAAATATAGTTTTGTATTGTACGAAAGGGATTCAAAGAAATAAAACAGAAAGAAGTGCAAAGTGTGAACATAAAATTAATGCTGAATTGCTGTTCAATCAGTGCGATCAAAGACTTTTATTTTATGCTGAGCCAGATGAAACGCATAAATAGAAGATATTTTTTGTTTAGCAGTGTACTTTACGTGCGGAATAATATAGTTTATACGTACCACGAAAGAAACATCATAGAGGCTGTCCATAAATGATAACGCACTTTTTTCAACAAGTTTGACTCCCTCCCCTCCTCCTGTCCCAAATAGTCACACTTCCCCTTAACTCCTCGTTGCATGTCACGCCAGTTTGAGAAGCATATTTTGTGTTGTCCGCTTCTTGTTATTCTCTCCCTTCACCTTGTCACAGTTTCATGAGCCTGTCTTTTCCCGTCAAAGAGTGAAATTATTTAAGAACCTCAGAGTAAGACTGAGTAAGTCCAAAAATTGAGGTTTTCCGTTTATTACAGCATTGTATGTCGAAGCCTATTCCGCATCAAGCCATAAGACCGTAATGGGGTGGTTTCCTTCAGTCAAAAGTACTACTTTTAGTCATTGAAATGGATAGAATGAGCAAAAAAAAATATAACATGGACCCAGAAAATAGTTTTATTTTCCCAATAGTTTTTTTTTTTATTATTTTTTTAAAATGTCCGATTTTTCAAACAAGGTGTGGTATTTATGACGTCACAAATGATGCACTTTGCCACATATTTCTACTATGCTTCCACTAGTGATGTTCCGGATATCCGTATCCGTATCCGCGGATATCCGAGGGAAAATAAAGATCTGTATCCGTATCCGTTACTTTTTTGACGGATCTTAAACGGATCATTTGCATTCTAAAAACTTTTAAATGTTTGAATAAAAGACTCTTAAATTCCGTTTAAATTAGGTTTTATTCCCTATATAAATTATAAGGTATCATTTCAGAAGGCAATTTGTACCCGCCCCCCCCCCCCGTTGCAAAGAGGAAGGGGAAATAAGTTTAAAAAGTGTGTATCAGTGTGTCTTTTTGTGGCACCGTAGACCCTAAACAGATGAACCGATTTTGATAGTTCATTTTTCGTTCAAAAGGTGACTTGATCGAAAGTATTATTAGCTTGGCCTCGTTTTTGTAGAACTTTAATTACCGGAGATATTAATTAAAAACCGATTTAACGTTTTTCACAATTATAGTAGCAAAAATTTACCCGTACGTTAAAAATGTTGGCCTTAATTGAAAGAACGAAGTTTTCTGCGTTTGATATTTAATTGAAACTTCCAACTTAAATACAGAAGGAGCTATAATCTTGTTAAGTAAATTTTAAATGCAGTTCTAAGCCTTTATACGCGTGATTGGTAGCGATTTCATAGTCGGAAGATGAGGAGAAAAAGCTCAATGGTTTAAAATTTTTACCTGCTGTCAGTTCATATTTGTTAACAAATGTGTGTTCTGACCCGCGAAATTCATCTTAATATGAGGTCGACTCTCTGGGACATGTTTAGTTTTTTTCATTTTTAGTTTAATATTAGTTTTTATTATTGATTTGGGGTTTCTGTTATTCTTCATTTTTATTTTTCTCGGCATCCTTTAAAAAAAGTGAGACTAAATTCTCTATTTACTGTTTGTAAAGGTGTTCCCGGCTCTGTATTTCGTCGGTTGGAGAAGTTCGGTGGAATGGGTCAGCGCTGCAATTTATGCTGAAATAAAATGGGAAAAATTATTTCTAGCCTGTCCAGTAGCAGCTTTACACTCTTACTCCTGTACCCTACATCAACCGAGTAAGCTATAAATAATTTTTCACACTTCATCTAAGCATTAATGCAGCGCTGACCCATTCTTTCAACTCTCCCTCAATTTTAACGGTGATTTCTTTAAAGAGTAAATCATAGTCTTGATTATATTTTTGCCGCAGCTGACATTTTTTGAAGAAACTGCCATTATTCTGAGGGGAATACCTTCAGTAACAAATTTTATACTTCGATAGTTGAATTGGGTTAAATTTTAAAAAAAAAATTGAGATCCGTACCGTATCCGCGGATCTTGACACTAATGATCCGGATCCGTATCCGTATCCGCGGATCTACTTTTTTAACGATCCGGCACATCACTAGTTTCCACGTTATTATAATCAAGCAGCGAATTAAAATTGCGCTCTACGCTTGCTATCAACCATATCGTTGCCAATACACGTGAGTAAAGATGTGAATTAAATATTTTGGACCGTGAATGGCTATACTAAAGCCCCTAATATATATACGAGCCGGCGCATCAGCTTAAGATCAGCCTTTTTGGATCGGAGAGCGAGTTTGATTGGTTGTCTTTTCTGGCGATTGTTCGCGTTTGGTGATTGTTCAATGCGAGCGATTATTAGCGGCACGTGAATTGTTTATTAAATAAAGTATTATTTTCGGCAAATTTGGCGAAACCCGAAACTGTGCTGTGGTAACCCAAGCAGTGCAACAATGAAAAATCCGATCCGAAATGGCTAAACTTAAGCTGATGCGTCGGCCTGTCTATATAGCGGTTCTAGGCTATACTGAATGGCATTTCATCATTTGTGATGTCAGCGGCAGAAGCCTTATACGATGAAAGAGCACCGATTTAAGTAATTTTTTAAAATATTAAACTTAAAGAAATTATTTAAAAAATGGTCAGATTCTATGTTTTTAAGCATGCTCTTTCAGAAAAAAAAATACTTTTAAAATTTTGGGAACGACCCCATTCATAAAAAATCCTTTTCATTTTTTTACCAGTTTTGAAAGAGCTCGCATTCCATCCTTCGTATGCACCAGAAAAAAAAGTTTTTCCTCTCTCCTGTAAAATAACTATAATGTGACTTACGTCCTTCTGTCTCTGAGGCACAGATTTTTGGACAACTCCGTACATAATCTTTCCAGCCTTCAATCTGTATAACTAAGGTGAAGTTTTTTTTTCTCCCCTCAAAACAGGACAACTACAGTTGTGCCACGGGGGGATGGCGGAGGAACTGAAAGTTGAAACGAAACACATCATTTTGTAGTAGAAGTAATCAGCTGGATAGCGGGAGCAGTAAAAACGTCACTGCTTGCGCGTTCTCGCTGATCCTGTTACAAAATGAAGTGTTCTGTTTCCGCTTTCGGTTCATCTGACATCTCTTCGCGGTTACACAGCTATAATTATTTTAAGCAACAAAGTTGCATATTTTTTAAGTTGCTGATTTTCAATAGAAATGCAGTTCTTGTTAGGATTTTACACCATTTACTTTTGCAATCAACATTGCTTTAAGAACTGCAATTTACAACAGAGTCTTTTTGCAAGCCCTCCACAAATTACTCATAAGCGAAAATACATAGCACATACTCGACAACTATGCAAAATATTTCATGCTGGAAAATATTGACGCGAAAATGCCTAAAAATTGAAACAGATTTCCAAAGCTCAATAATGTTATTCTTCAGAAAACGGGACATTTAAGTGACCCGCAACAGTGTGCAGAAACAGCTTTTTCTGGAAAACAGGACTGCCACGTTCAAACAGCCCTTCTGTAGGTAAGTGTCATTCTTTGTACAGTCATAGAAGAAAAAAAAAAACGAAACACTTTTAATTATTCAGCTATTATACATG
The DNA here is from genome assembly GCF_026930045.1 of Uloborus diversus. Taxonomy (NCBI): domain Eukaryota; kingdom Metazoa; phylum Arthropoda; class Arachnida; order Araneae; family Uloboridae; genus Uloborus; species Uloborus diversus. Next base: position 137,427,783 of record NC_072738.1, read on the forward strand.
CTAGAAAAAAAAGTCATCCGACTTGGTTTAAAATCTTCTTTAAAACTACGTAGGTGAAATTTTGATAAGGGACCATATACAAAGCAAAATGAGCACCAACTCTTGATTTTCAAATGGGAACCCCTGATTTTTGCTACATAATTATGTTTCGACAGCAAAATATAGCCAGGATACGAAATTTCACTGCATTGCGTGCAGTAGAACAGAAGTTATTAACGAAAAACGTTTTAGGGCCGTCACCACATTGAAAACGCTTCTTTCAAGGTCACAGCTTATCAAGTAACGGAATGTAAGCAAAGGAAAGATCGAGATTATCCAGCTCAATTAATGATTTTTTGAAGTTCTCTTTTTTCCGTAATCCGATACATTTTAGCCGATTATGTTGCGGCAAAAAGCGATTTACGATCGATTTTTTTTTTTTTTTGAAAAAAAAAAAAGTAAAAATATTTACTGATTTTTGTCTATCTGGATTAACCTAAGAAAGACGGATGGGGTTTGGCTGGTCCATCGTATAGATCGTTGTTTAGTAAATCGAATAATGACAAATTAAAAGTAATGGAACTTTTTGCCTTTTCTAATACGAAACTATTGGATTGCTTATATAATCATTCAGCAAATTAGCCTCATAGAAATGTAAATATCCAACGTTATATCTAGAAACATGATGTGAATATGTTTGATAAATGTATTGCACCTATGTTACAGGTTTATTTTGGAATGAATAGAAAGTCTTTTGATGTAAAATGGAATTGCGCGTTTTTAATTTCGCAGAACATCGGCAGAAGTTTGGGTCATCGCACACAAAAATATAAAAAATATACCGCACTACGTGGGAAGACGCAGCATTAAACAGATTGGAGACTCAAGCGAAGCAAGGTCAATTTATTTCGTGAAAATTTGCTTTAAATACATAAAATGAACGAAGCATCAATTTAAAAAATAAAACAGAAACAGGAGAATATAAGTACCCGTTGATGAGCAAACCGTTCATACTCGAACTTTATTTGAGAAAAATTTGGTTATTTGAATTAACCCAGTGGACAAACACAGTAATTGTTAAAGAGGCTTTTTTGTGATCAAAAAAAGAGAATTTGTTCCAAATCCTAATTTATGCGAACAGTGGCGTAGCTAGACCCGACTTTCGGGGGGGGTTACTTCTCATATATATATATATATGTGTGTGTGTGTGTGTGTAATCGCTTGGAATTTTTTCCTTTCCTTCTTTTTTTTTCCTTTCTCTTCTCTCTTCTTTTTCTCTTTTTTTTTGAGACTAACTTTTCGGGGGGGGGGGCGGGTTTTGTCCCCAAACCCCCCCCCCCCTTAGCTACACCCCTGTATGCGAAAGATCATAATGCGTGGTATTATTAAAAAGCCATAACACAACCGGCGCGGCGGTTTTAGTTAAATATGTAAGGGCTCTTAAAAGCAATTTAGGAAAGTAATTTCCCGATGCTGTTTCTAGCAACGAGATTCGAGATGGTCCAACCCATAATTTAAAAAGACAAAAGTTATTTAAGCTTAAACCAAGGTGAACCGAAATCTGACTTTTTGTCATTTCTCCGATTTTGTAACATTACAAACAAAGCTTAACATTATTTGATTTTGTTTCACGCACTATATACCTGCAAACTAACATTTTCTATAGGACCAGGCATTAAGTTGACGCACGTATAGCAATATTATGGGCAGCATACTCGACAGGCAAGGTGATCTACCCAGAAGCTACAATTTCGTCCTCGCTGTAAATTTTGCATATTGGAATCGAAACTAATCATGCGGGATGCAGAAGTCAGCTTATTGAAGCTGAGAGTGCGAATAAACTGGTAGATAAAGTAAATTTATCTGCTGTATGTTTACGGCATCTCACTGGTGAGATAAATGTTCTTCATGCACCAGTTTTTAGGCACTCTCCGCTTCAATGACATGACACCTGCTTCATTGCTCGGCTAAATCTGGTTCAGGGTTGCTGTGCTCGTTATTAGGACCCACAGCAGCCATCGAATGGGATAACCAAACCGCAATTACATCGTTGTGAAGAGGCGGGTCACATTCAGCCACCGAATTTGGTCCATGTGGCCCGTTGTATCTTCGAAGAATAAGAACAGAAAGTAGAATTAGTTCCAGTGTCATAAAGTTGGAGCCGAATATTCAAATAATGGATTCTGAAAAACATGCATTTAATAAAATAGGCAACCATTAGTTGATCACAATAATTTTTTTCACTTTCTTTCTGTGACGATATTTTTCTATGTTGTTCGAAAGGGAAGAAAATAATTTGAAATTTTATCTTTGTCTTGCGAGAATGATTTTAAAGTGAAATGCACGGCAAAATGACCGAGAAAGTAAATAGAAAAATAGTATTTATATTATAATTAAGAAGAGACAAAAACTCAACTTAATCTAACACGCAAATTAATGTTTTGTTAAATCTTTGACGAAGTCAAAAAAAAAAAAGTTCACAATAAGCCACAACTATTACTTTTGTGCAGAATACTCCTCTTCTACATCCTAACGCATTGAAAATTATTCAAACACTATACAAAAAAATTAATTCCTGAAAACCAGTAAACTTATCTAAGAGCAAATATTACTTTTTGACCCATCTGGATACTGTTAAAGGCGAAACTTCACACTGTTGGCTATTTTTCGAATACTTTTTCCCGATTTAGACAAGGAAATAATTTTTCCTTTTAATAAGTTATCACCGGGAAGAGCCATTAATTCTACACTGTCTATTGCAACATGACTAGCAAGACAATGAGGTTTTGTTGTATGTTTCTGTGAAAACGTTGAGCATGTTAATTTTTTTGAGCAATCACGATTGCTTATTGCTTTTATTTGACTGTTTTGATGTGCTATCATTTTATTTTCCATACCAGCACCTTCTGCAGCACCATCGTCGACCGGCCGCCTCACGATGCTGCTCCTCTGGCGAAAACCGTCTCCAGGTTGCGTCAATATCCTACACATACACACGCATTTATACACACACACACGAACGCCTACACACACGCGCGTACACACACACGCTCGTGATTGCGAAAAACATTATTTGAATTCAAAATGCCAAAAATTCAAATATATATATATATATATATATATATATATATATATATATATATAATATAGTATGTAGTTTCACATACATGGGTAGCACAGAAATAAGTGTATGTAACTACGAAGATAAGCAACAATAACAACAACAAAAATGAACATGGAACGTTAAAAACTAGGAACATTGAAAACAAGAATTAATGAAATCATGGGTATTAAACTGCTGCTACGTTTACGAAGAGCTGGAGCAGCTGGCATATTAAATATTCTGCAAGGTTTCTGTGCGGGTCAGTATCATACATGCAGCAAAAATTAATTAAAAGTAAAAGTATGTGTTATTTGAATTAACGAACTTATATGTGTAGCTACTTTTAAGGCTTAATACAGTAAGCAGGAAAATTATAAAACGTTATATATGCTTATTGTTTAGATAAAATGCTATAAATTTTACATGTATAAATAGTATGCTTATTAGTAATATGCTGTCATGTATTACCAACCCCCCAGCTCTGACCTGCAAAATAAAAGAGAAAAATTACATACCACATGATTTCAAACATTTCGTCGACAACAATGTCTATGTCCAGGTATCCATTTGCCAGAGACTGAAAATCCGATGCCTCGCCAATCGAACAGGTCGCTGGGGCAGGGCATCCAAAAAGCACCTTCCTGTCGAAAGGATTTCAGCGCTCTTTATCATCAATATAAAGAGCGCTGTCATCAATATAAAGTACCTAAGTATGACACTGTAACTTAAATTAAGAAATCACTGTAAAAAATTTCCGAAACGTTACTGAGCATTTCCGTGAAACGTTTAGGGATTTTAATGGTTTTTATTTACTTCCTGGAAATATCAAGTATCATTGTCAAAAAGTTTCCTGAATTGCTACAAGATGCACGAATGCAGACTTCTCACTGTAGTGAAAAATATTTTTAGCTCCCAGCTTAAAGATTAACTGAGCGTACTTATAAAATGTATCGGCTTCATATCGATTACGGCACGTCCAACCTGATATAGCTCCTACAGGGAACGAATAAGTCCATGAACTACGTAGCTTTGCAAGAATTGCAGGCGAGTCAAATTTCATCGATACTTGCTTGCAATTATGTTTTAGCTTTGGCCATGTTTCCAATAATGCGTTTGGAACTTCCTTGATAAATCAGGAAGCTCTCAAGGTATTACATTATACCTGCCGAAGTTAACTCTACAATTCCTGAGATACGACTAGCTTTAACCAGAGAGTTTTTTTAATTCTTCATGATGCTTCCAGGATAATTTCAGGAAGGTTACTGAATTTTAGCGGAAAACGTTCCTGGTTTTTGCAAATATGTTTTTGGCTGAAATTGGGCACATCAACTACCTATTATTTTAAAGGAACGTTTCTGAATCGTTTTTACAGTGTAAGAGTACAGGTACGGGTGTAAATAAGTGTCATTCATTATACCTAAGAATGAAACTAACTTAAATTTAGGAATATAGGTACCGGTATATGTGCAGATCAATGTAATTATTTAACCCAAGAATGAGATGGTAACTTAAATTAAGGAAGGCAGGTACAGATAATGGTGTAGGAAAGTGCCAGCATTTCTACCTGAGAATGACATTTACTTAAATTAAGAATATGGGTACAGGTATAAGTGTAGATAAAAGTGGTTCTTTATATCTAAGAATAACACTAACGTAAATTAAGGAAAATAGGTGCAGGTATATGGGAAAGTCATTCGTTACATCTAAGAATGACACTAACTTAAATAAGAGAATGTAGGTACATAGAAAAAAAAACGAAACACTTTTAATTATTCGGCCATTATGCATGATAGAAAGGAAAGAAAGGTGTTATCCGACATGATTTAAAGTCTTCTTTAAATCTACGTAGGTAAAATTTTGATAAGGGACCATATACAAAGTAAAATGAGTACGAAGTCTTGATTTTCAAAAAGGAACCCATATTTTTTGCTACATAATTGTGTTTAGACAGTAAAATGCAGCGTGGGTACGAAATTTTATTGCATTCCGTGCAGTAGAACAGAAGTTATTAACGAATAATGACAAATTAAAAGTAACGGAACTTTTTGCCTTTTTTAATACGAACCTATTGGATTGTTTATATAATCATTCAGCAAATTAGCCTCATAGAAATGTAAATACTGAACCTTATATCTAGAAAAATGAAGTAAATATGTTTGATAAATGTATTGCATCTGGTGTTACTAGTTTATTTTGAAATGAATAGAAGGTCTTTTGATGTAAATTGGAATTCGCGTTTTTAATTTCGCTGAGATCGGAAGAAGTTTGGGACATCGCACGCAAAAATATAAGAAATATACCTCCCAACGTTGGATGACACAGCATTAAATAGATTGGTGACTTGAACGAAGCAAGGCCCATTTATTCTGTGAAAATTTTATTTAAATACATTAAACGAACAAAGTATCAATCAAGAAAATAGAACAGAGGCAGGAAAATATAAATATCAGTTAAAGAGCAAACCCTTCATGCTCGAACTTAATTTGGGAACATTTGGACAAACACAGTAATTGTTCTAGCGGCTTGATTGTAATCAAACGAGCTGATGTGTGCATCACATGACTTCTTTTTACTCCAATTTAATGTCATTTTCTCATTATTGGCAGTTTTAATATGATTTAATAGTTTACTCTCTAAATATCACCAACAATGGCCAAATTGAAACCAGATTTAAAATAAAAAAAAATTAAAATCGCCAAATTTGTCGCCAAGTTGTCGACAAAACTTGGCGACGAAAAGACTGGCGATATATTGCCAAGTGTCCGCCAAGTTATAGCACCACTTAAGTTTACATCGAAATTAACACTGATTTCCTCCCAAAAAGGGGAAAAAGACCCCCTTTGGCGCATCCGAATGCAACCAAAAAGGAAGGTGCACAACTAGACCCCACTAGGAGTCTACGTACCAAATTTCAACTTTCTAGGACATTCCGTTCTTGAGTTATGCGAGATACATACACACATACACACATACGCACATACATACGTGCATACAGACGTCACGAGAAAACTCGTTGTAACTAACTCGGGGATCGCCAAAATGGATATTTCGGGTGTCTGTACGTTCCTAGGCACATATCCATGTGTGGTCGGGTTGAAAAAAAAATTCAACATCAATTCGGGGGTGAGCAAAGTAAAAATTAAGGCCGATTTTTGGGTGAAAATTTTTTCGCAAATACAATACTCCCTTTTTTGTAAAAGGAAGTAAAAATGAGAATTTGTTTCAAATCCAAATTTGATACGAAAGATTACAATTCATGGTATTATTAAAAAAGCAAAACGCAATCGGCGGTTTTAGTTAAACATGCAATGGCTCTTAAAAGCAATTTGGAGAAGAAATTTCTCAATGCTGTTCCTAGCAACGAGATTCGAGATGGATCCAACCCGTAGTTTAAAATGATATAAATTATTTTAGTTTAAATCAAGATGAACCGAAGCCCGACTTCCTGACATTTCTCGGAAGTTGTAACTTTGCACAGGCAAACAAAACTTATCATTATTTGATTTTGTCAACTTCAATTGTATTAGGCACTAGGCTGTCACACTTACAGTAAAACTACAGGCAATCAGACGAAGTTAGTATTTCCGGAGGCTGCAATTTCGTCCTTGCTGTGGACTTTGCACTCTGTACTCGGAATTAATCGTGTTGGAAGCAGAAGTCATCTCATTTAAGCTAAGAGTGAGAACAAACTGGTAGGTAAAGTATATTTGTCTGCTGTATGTTTACGGTCTTTCGCTGCCAAGATAATTTTTTTTTTTACCCACCAGTTTGTTGACATTCTCAGCTTCAATGACATGAGATCTGCTTCAGGGCTGTTATGCTCGTTGTTAGGACGTATCAAAGCAGCTTTCAGATGGGATGGCTGAATTTTTTACTGCATCGAGGTGAATATGCGGGCCGTGCTCAGCCCGTGCAGATAGATCGTGTGACCCGTTGACTGCTGAAACTAAAAAATCAGAAAACGCAATTAGTTTCAATGGCAATAAAGTTGGAGCCGAATATTCAGAAATTGGTTTCTGAAACACTCTAATGAAATAAGCATCCAGTAGTTGATAACAATTTTTAGGAAACTTTCTTTTTTTTCCATATTTTTCAATGTTATTTAAAAAAGAAGAAAAAATTTTGAAATTTTATCTTTGGCTTGCGAGAACAATTTAAATGTGAAATGCAGACAATGACACAGAGAAAGTAAATAAAAGATAATATTTAAACTACATATAATTAAAATAGACAAGAACTCAACTTAATCTTACATCCAAATTAAAGTTTTGATGAATCTTTGACTAAGTCAAAAAAAAAAAAAAAAAACACTGAGACGAGCCATTCTGCACTGCCTATTGCAACAAAGTTTTTGTTTTACAAAAGTATTATACTGCAATGGCTAAACATAGAAAAAAAGAAGAAAAAACAGAAGTATTTTAAGAGTAGATTTTAATTTAAAATGTTCTATAAAATATTCTTTTATTAGACAATGAAAAAGTGTTTCGCATCATCTACATATTGACGGTCAAACGTAATCCATATAAAACTGGCAATTGCAACACAGCGTTGTTCTTTTCCAGAGACAGCGAATAAATTTATACATATAAAAAATTCATAGACGTAACTCTAATGTAGAAAAAACAAGTTATAATTGGTTTGCTTATTTTGTTAAACAACTTAGTTCTTTTTTTACAAAGAAACAAACTTTCATAATTTCTGTTTTAAAAAGGTATACCCCCCCTTAAAGTGGGAAAATATTGATTTTTAAGCATAGCGTGAAAACTACTGAATATTTTGAGCTCAAATTTTGGATTTCCGCATAAAGCTCTTCTAAATTGTTTTTCTGCTAAAATTTAATATGGTTTCAGATCATATTTTTTTCAAAAAATATTATTATAATTTATAAAAAATCTAAATCTTCATTTTAGCTGTAGCAAATGATGTTTTTATTATTGGGTCGATTCATATTTTGATATAAAAAAACAATATTTGCCGTACCTAATCTAGTTTTTGTGTTATATGTAAAATTATCAAAATACGTTTTAACATTACGAGAGGGATTTTTCAAAACTCAATTCTGAAGTAACGGCTTGATCGAATTAAACAAAAATTTGAATACAATGTTAAAAAAGGCTGCTGATCCCAAATATGTGATAAAATAAAGGAGTTCTCATTGAAAAATTTGAAGTTGATGCTCGTTTTAATATGAAGACGACCCCTTTACAACAGTTTATTAACGTAATTATGCAGAACATTTTATTCCTGAAAAAATAACACCTTATACATGTCTCTAGTGTCAATAGTCTTTGAATACGAACGAGTGTTTCGTTTTTTTTTTTTTTTTTTTTTTTTTTTTTTTTTTTTTTCTATAAGAAGAACACTTTAACCTTAATTAAGGAGTATAGTTACAAGTATAGGTGCAAGTATGTGTCATTCTTTATACCTAAGAATGACGCGGTAACTTAAACTAAGGAATGTAGGTACAGGTAATGGTGTAGGTAAGTGCCAGTCTTTCTACCTGAGGATGACATTTACTTTAATTAAGAACATGGGTACAGATATAGGCGTATGTAAAAGTCGTTCTTGAAATCTAAGAATGACACTAACTTAATTAAGAAGTAGAGGTACACGTATATGTGTTGGCAAAGTTCCTTATTTATACCTAAGAACGATACTAACTCAAATTAAGGAATTTAAGCACAGGTAAAGGGGTGTAGGTAAAAGCAATTCTTTATACCTATGAAGAACAATTCAACTTAAATTAAGGAATATGGATACAGGTAGGTAAGTGTCATTCTTTATACCTAAGAATAACAATGCAACTTAAATTAAGAAACATAAGTACGGGTATAAGTATAGATCAGTATAGTTATTTATACCCAAGCATGACACAGTAACTTAAATTAAGGACGATATGTAGAGGTAAAGGTGTAGGTAAAAGCAATTCTTTATACCTAAGAAGAACAATTCAACTTAAATTAAGGAATATGGATACAGGTAGGTAAGTGTCATTCTTTATACCTAAGAATAACACTGCAACTTAAATTAAGAAACATAAGTACGGGTATAAGTATAGATAAGTATAGTTATTTATACCCCAGAATGACACAGTAACTTAAATTAAGGACGGTAGGTACAGGTAATGGTGTAGGTAAGTGTCTTTCTTTATATCTACACTGTAAAAACGATTCAGAAACGTTTCTGAAAAATAATAGGCAGCTATTGTGCCCAATTTCAGCCAGTAACATATCTTGCAAAAACCAAGAACGTTTTCTGATAAAAGTCAGCAACCTTTCTCAGATTATCCTTGAAACTTTCTGAATTATTGGAAAATCTCCCCTGTTTATTGCAAATCATGTCTCGGGAACCTTCTAAAGCAATTAAATATGTTTAATGTTATTGACTAAAGCTTTCCTGATTCACCAAAAAAGCTCCAGAAGCATTAGAGCAACCATGGGCAAAGCACGCGAAAATTGCAAGCAATAACCAAGCATAGTCCTTGCCTGCAATTCCTGCTTCTCAAAGCTGCAACTGTCCAGTGACTTTTTTGTTCCCTTTGGGATCTCAGTCACTCCAGACAGACTGTATTCATGCTAAAGCCAATGCACTTTATAAACACTCTCAGTCAATCTTTAAACTGGTAGCAAAAAGTAGTTTTCACACCAGTGGAAAGTCTGCATTCGTGCATCTTCTAGCAATTCAGGAAACGTTTTGGCAAAGATACTGGATTTTACTGGGAAATAGGTCAAAACTTCTGAAATTCCGAAACGTTCCAAGGAAATAACAAGTAAAGTTTCGGATTTTTTTTTGCAGTGTAAGAATGACACTGCAGCTGAAAAAAATTATAGGTGCACAAAAAGTTCCTGGTACGTCTAACGTACGTTTTCAAAGTATTTCATTCTATTTTAATTAATAATTCACCTGAAATTCTATTCATATTGTAATAGCAAATGAAATTTTTCTTATGTAGCTATTTATTTTAGATATTAAAATTGTTTTATATAATATTTTTCTCTCGTGGAAACGTTCCTTCCACTGGCATTTTCCCTCGAAACATCATAGGTGATAATGGATTTCACTTCTAATGCGCTGCCATTTTTCATGTAGAAAAAGATAGACTTCTTCTGCTTCCATCAAAAAGCAATTTATGCGTAACCGACTGAGAAATCGATACATGCGACAGATATTAAAAAAAAGAAATACATTTATCTCGGAATGTGTCTTTAAAGAATTTCTGAAATGGAACAAAAGGAAGGCTTTCTGAGTGATTTTTTACATTTTGAGCTATCAGTCGTGCAGAACAAAAATCAAGTGCAGAAAAATGATCAACAAAATGATGTTTCAGATTTGGAATTAATTGAAATACTAAGGCATCTCTTTAGGAAAGACATTTTGTTTCGTTTCTACTTTTTTATGAAAATAATAGGCAGTAACTATTGCTTTAAAAACTGATTACATGTGCATTAAGGATGCACCGATTTAACAGCAACAATCGGTCATAATCGACCACTTTGCTGATTATTCATAATCGGTCATCTTTCAACAGTTAATCGGCGGAAAAAGTTGTTTGAATTAAAAATACTTTAAGTATGCCTGGAACAAGAAATTATGCTGAATGAGTTAAATAAATGTTATTTCCTGCTATACGAAAGGTAACATGTGAACATGTGTTCATAAATAAAAAATTACAGTAAAAAATATAATATTTAAAAAATGTTAAACAATTTATTTAAAAAATATTTATTGCTTTAATGTGAAATTTTTGAAAAAGTAGGAATCTATGAAACGGCTACTTACATGTGCAGCATATGTCAGTTTAAACTTCCCTTTTAAACGTTAGAGGGAGTATTCCAATTAAAATTTTTGTGCGTTTTTTTATGTTTAATTACTGTATACTGTTCATGCATACAATCACAACATTTATTTCATAGTTTTCTTTAAAAATCCTCTTCAGGAAAAAAAAACTTTTTTGTTCAATACAATTTTACGTATTACTATTCGACCCGTGCGGAACTCCGCACTGTGCTTCGAATCGTTTCATAAGGCATTTCGCTCTTTGAAAATGTTTTTCTGCACAAAAAGGATTCCCTTGAGGTAATTCTAATACTTTTTTTATGCTTACATTATGCTTAGTGGTCTGGGCGGAGTCAAAGCTTGAAAAAAAAAGGAAGAACACCCTTCGATTAACAGTCAACTTATCTGAATGATAATTGTAGCCTGCATAAAGAAGTTGAAACACCAAGTGGCATTCCCATTGCATTTATTTTATAACATGTGTTATCTGTTGTATGTTATGATTGTACATATAATGCGTAATTTTAACCTAAATTTGCTATTATGTCGGGCAGACCGGGCTTGCCCAAAGTTCAAATAGTTTATAGCCGAACAATCTACCGAAAAAAGTTATCAATTTAACAGAACAACTGAGACCAGTACTTTTAAACTTTATTCAAAAAATAAATAAATAAATAAATAAAAAAACAACCATAGGTTTATTTATTTATTTATTTATTTATTTATTTTTATTTTTATTTATTTATTTATTTATTTATTTATTTATTTATTTATTTTTTTGCCGAAAGCGACGCAAAAAATTGGAAAATTGTATTAGAACTTTGCTTAAAAAAAAAAAAAAAACTCTGCATAAGAACTACAGGCTGCATCAAGTTTTTGCAACAGCAAGGGGCGTTTCCGAAAACTTGATTTTTAGACCGTAAGTCTATTTTTCGTCATTAGCCGGCCATTAGATAAGTTTTAAAATGAGGGGGAAATTTCTTCAAGAAATAAGAAAGATCTTGCATACTGACAGAAGAAAAATCCACAGAAAAAATATATGAGATAAGATATTGAAGAGAAGTGTTTTCATTTTTGAAAATTTTTACAAATTGTTATCGCAGGCTGCTTGAACCGTTAAGGCTTTGATAGCAGCACTTGTTCATCATTTAACAGCACGGTTAAAATACGAAATAATTTGAACTAAGTTCTTTTTTAAGCGTAGCTTTTCGAATGTAGTAAAAATGTGATAGGCTATTTGTTTTTTGCAGAAAGAAGGAAAAAAAATATTTTTTACCCTTCAATTTGAGGTAGTAATTTTTTTATTTGTAGAAAGTGTCAAAAACTCATTAGAAGAATCTATATTTCAATATACGATTTATTATTTTTTTCTGAACAAAAAGCAATTCCATCGTGGTCTGAAATCTTAATCCTGATACTTATATTTTTGCTTACATTATGCTTTAATTTTCTGACCGGAGCCAAAGCTTTAAAAAAATAAATGAAACAGCCTTACAATTAAGAATCAATTATATTTCCATGTTGCATCAAGCTTTCATAACAGCAAGGAGCGTTTCCATCTCATTTATTTCATTCTCTCATATTTGTTATTCGTGTGTTATTCCGCGTTCATGTAATGCGCGATATTTCTCTAATTTTTGATGCAGATTGTCCGGACATGGGCCCGAACACTCATTCTCCTGGTTACCAGTCGAACGCTCTGCCGATCGAGCCATTCAGCTCTGCCTTACACAGTGCAAGTTAAAGTTATAAATTTTACCGAAAACCTTATTCCGGTTCTTTAAAACAGATTTTTTTTTTTTTTTTTTTTTGACGGGAAAAACAATTTTTAGACCGTGGGTCTATTTTTCGTCATTAGCCTGTACGATAAGCTTTAAAATAAGGTGTAAATCTAAGAAATTGATCAAGAATTGAGGAATATCTCGCGTAGAAACAAAAAACAGGCTACAGAAATAATATATAAGGATTTAATGTGTTACTATTTTTTCAATTTAAACTTTTGGCATTTCAACACTGTAAAAACGATTCAGAAACATTCCTGGAAAAAAATAGGCAGCTGATGTGCCCAATTTCTACAAGCAACATATCTCGCAAAAACCAGGAACGTTTCCCGCCAAAATTCAGTAACCTCCCTGAAATATCCCAAAATCTTTTAGTTTAAAGCCAGTCGTGTCTCTGGAACTTGAGTAATCTTAGGTAGGGATAATATAACAGTTTGGCACCTTCCCGATTTATCAAGACATTCCCAAAAGCAATATTGCCAAGCATGGCCAAAGCTAAACCAGAATTGCAAGTAAATATCAAACATCTCACTTGATTGAAATATTTGTAAAGCTACGTAGTCCATACTTATTTGCTCCCTTTAGGAGTTTAATCAACATGGACGACCCGTAGTTGACCTGAAACCGATACACCTTATAAATACTCTCAGTTAATCTTAAAACTGGGAGCTAAAATTATTTTTTTTAAACAGAGAGGTATCTGCATTCGGACAACTAGTGGCAATTCAGGAAACTTTTTGACAATGATACTTGATATTTCCAGGAAGTGAATAAAAACCAATGAAATCCCGAAGCATTTCATTGACCTGCATATCTATCGTATATACAATGTTACATACATCGCATGCATGAGGCAATTCTTTTTGAAGCGTTTAGGATTCCATACTAATAATAAGAAACTTTTTGGAAATTGACAAGTTTTTTTTTTTTTTTTTTTTTTTTTTTTGAGCAATCACGATTGCTTATTGCTTTCATTTGACTGTTTTTGACGTTCCTTTGATTTTTCCCACCAGCACCCTCCGCACCATCACCGTCGACCGGGTCCTCACGATGCTGCACCTCTAGCGAAAACCGTCTCCAGGTTTCGTCAATATCCTACACTTACACGCATACATACACGCACCTACACACATATACATATATACACCTACACACATACACAAACACATACACACACAAACACACACACACTCACATACACACAACTACCCACACACTCATGCCTGCACACAGACACAAACACATATGCCTACACACACATACACATACCCCCACACACACCTACACACATGCACACAACTACCCACACACTCATGTCTACACATAGACACAAACACACATGCCTACACACACACACATACTCCCCACACACAAACACACACGCTTACATATACACACACACTCGTGATTGCGAAAAACATAATTTGAATTCAAGATGACAAAATTCAAATTAATTTTTTTTGTACATTTCATATTTTTAACATACTCGATTTAAAATTATAGGTCGGGAGAATTTTTCTTTTTTCTTTTTTTTTTTTTTTTTTTTTTTTTTTTTTTTTTTTTTTTTTTTTTTTTTTTTTTTTTGAGCAATCCAACTTGCTTATGATCCTCACTTGACCGCTATTGACGTTCCGGTTACTTTTTCAATGTTCCCACTTCCCACGTAATGCTCATGACTAGTAATATACTGCCGTGCTAAGCGCAAAAGTGGTATCTGCAGTGGAACTCAAAATGAGAAATTCATGATTAAAGTTTTACAACTCGTTTCTTTGATTTGTGACTTAATTAAATGTTCAACTCCCGGTAGTTGTTTCGTAAATAACTTATCTAACCTACGTAAGAGCCTATTTTAGTAAAAATCTTAATTATAAATTAATGAATGCAGTTACGACAAATTTTCTCTTCAAAACCTTTTGTTATACTAGGTTAATTTCACCGTAAGTGACTATTACTAGGCATTTTTAGGGGTATCTGCACAGATACGACAAAAGTAGCTTAGTAAAACGCGCTTAATGTATTATTAAATAATACTCTGCTTTATTAAAACTTAGCAGCTGCTTTATTTTGTTAATACAAATCTAACAAAATCTACCGCCTGAAAATACCATTTTCAAAATTTCAGACATTTAAAACTGTATATAAAACATAATAATTTTCTGTTCTTTATTTTCAAAGAAGGTGTTGATGCTATCATTTATGATGGTTTATTTTCTAGATTCATTTGTACCCAGCACGAACATAATTTTGACAACCGACGATACTTAAATAAAAATACGATTGGCCGAAAAATGAAATGCATTTGTTTTTTGCATGAAAAGGATTAGATATGAATATTTTACATGCATTTCGTTTTTAAAAATTTGCATTTTAAATAAAAATTTAAATAGGAAAAGCTGAATATTTACTTGAACATTTATGCAAAGTTATATTAGTTTTTACTATCGTTGAATCAACTATTCAACGGTAAACTAATTTTAATACTCTGTTACAATAAACTGCTACATTCTTAAATATGCTGTTTTACTAAGGTATAAAAGCTGTATCTACAAATTACTAAGGGAAAAAGTGGTAACTGCGCAGATACCACTTTAAAGGCTTAGTATATGTCACTTACGTTCAAATTGATTTAGCAAACTACGCAAAATAAGCAGATACGACTTTTTTCTAAAAACTTTTTTTAATACTTCGCGTTCACAAATCGCCAAAAAAACCTTGAGATTTAGGTAAATTAAATTACTAACAACCAGCTGGTGACAATAACTCAATTTTGATAAAATATGCAGATACCACATCTGTGTTTAGCACGGCAGTATATAAGGCAACACCTCATCCATATTTGTAATGCATTTCAATTGTTAAATATATTTGCTAATTTCATTTTACACTAACTGTCGAATGGCAACATTTCATTGCTGAAGAGTAAAAGACGCTCGAGATCGTGTTCGATAGATTTTTAATTTAACTGAGCGACGACTTCTTGAGGTGTAACAACGTTATGTGTGACGTTAATGAAAATTGATTGATTGATATACTATAACTAGCGGTATCCACACGGCTTTGCCCGTAGTAGAAAATTAAAAGGTCATTTGGTTCGCCGGTATATTTACAAATAATGGATGATGAATTTCTTGCCAATTTGCTATGTTAAATGGCTCGCCCATGTTACAGTTCCGCGTTACGATAATTTCGTAATTTACTCTTCCCCGTTGTGATAATTTGATGGGTAAAATGTTCTTAAAATTGGAATAGAAAAAGAACAAAATCGAATTTTCGAAAAATCGCTTCGAGATGCACACCCGCACACTGTAAAAACGATTCAGAAACGTTCCTGGAAAATAGTAGGCAGCTGATGTGCCCACTTTCTGCCAGTAACATATCTCGCAAAAACCAGGAAATTTTCCGATAAAATTCAGTGACCTTCCTGAAAAATCCAGAAATCTTTCCGTTTCAAGCCTTTGGGTCTCTGGAAGTTCAAACTTATCTCTGGTAGGGATAATATTACAGTTTGGCATCTTCCTGATTTATCAAGACAGTGCCAAAAGCAGTACGGCAAGCATGGCCACAGCTAAGCAAGAATTGCAAGTAAGTATCAAGCATCTCACTTGCTTGCAATTCTGGCAAAGCTACGAAGTCCATACTTATTCGCTCCCTTTGGGAATTTAATCAGCATGGACAAGCCGTAAACGACCTGAAGCCGATACACCTTATAAATACTCTCAACTAATCTTTAAACTGGGAGATAAAAATATTTTTTACAAGAGAGAAGTCTGCATTCGTGCAACTAGTAGCAATTCAGGAAACTTTTTGACAATGATGCGTGATATTTCCAGGAAGTGGATAAAAACCGTTAAAATCCCCAAAGGTAACACGGAAATACTCAGAAATGTTTCTGAATTTTTTTACAGTGCATGCTACAAACTAACTTTGTGCCAAATTTCATGAAAATCGCCACAACGGTCTAGGCGCTGTGCGCGTCACAGAGATCCAGACATCCAGACAGACAGAGATCCAGATACCCAGACAGAGAGACTTTCAGCTCTATTATTAGTAAAGATGCAATCAAATTTATATACGAAATTATTAGGGAGTTGGTTTATACCTTCCTGACTTCCTCCTAACCTTAGGTTGCATTATACCTTTTAGTTTTGTCATGCTTCGTCGAAAACTAACCGATGAAGAACGTGCTATCGCACTACTAAAGAGCTAAGATGCTATCGCAATTCGGATTGCGAAAATATCTTTTGAATGCAACTTGCCAGCATTCAAATGAAAATGTTTTTATATATTTATTTATTTATTTTTCGTGCTTTATTTTCAGAGGAAATGATATAAACAAAGAAGCACGTTTGTACAGTACTAATAGACAGCAAAAATGCAAAAAGAGTGAAAAATGAAAAATTTGTGGTAACTGCGCTTTGTCTTCCCATGGCAGAATTTTACTACAATGGGAAGGTAAAGCGCAGTATTTGCAGAAATGAGCTTTTGAGATGCTTGATGAAACGCGTTTTTGATTCCATCTTTACTAATAATAAAGCTCAAAGTTTATCTGGGTGTCTCTCTGAGACGCGCATAGCGCCTAAACCGTTCGGCCGATTTTCACGAAATTTGGCACAGAATTAGTTAGTAGCATAAGGATGTGCACCTCGAAGCGATTTTTTGAAAATTCGAATTGTTATTTTTCTATTCCAATTCTAAGAACATTTTACCGAGCAAATTATCATAACGTGGACGAGTATATTACCAAATTATCATTACGTGGAACCGTAACATGGGCGAGCAAATGAACACACCAAATTGACGAGAAATTCATCAACTATTATTTGAAAATATACGGGCGAACCAAATGACCTTTTAATTTTCTTCTACGGGCAAAGCTGCTGTGCGGATACCACTAGTACTAAATACAGCAAAATGTTGGATTTTGACGTTTTTTTCGTGCTTTATTTTCAGTGGAAACCAAACAAACAAGTTTGTACAATAAACAAAAGAAGACAAAAATGAAAAAAAACTAGTATGTTGTGGCCATCACGAAACTTTCTTCTATATTTTTCTTTTTTTTTTTTTTCTGATCCCTCCCCATGCTTGACGAGGAAGCAATATTCCCAACAAAAACAAAATTACACATGCAAAAACTTGACGACTATCCCAATGTCTGAATTATTGCAAAAGCAAAGCAAAGAGCGAAAATTGAAAGTTATTTTAAAAGCCTTGCTTGAATGAATTACAAATATTTTATTTGTTAACAAACATAAGATGGCAACAGTTAAAAATTTTAAATCATTGAGATAATATTTCCTACCATTTCCATACAATTAAAATCACGAGAAATACGCAGACGACAATCTATTACGATTTATCTTTCTTATTGTTGCATTAATAAAAATATTTTTATTCGCAAAAAAAAAAAAAAAAAAAATCAACACCTCTTGGAGCGATTGGCGTCAAAATAGAACCAAAGCCTGTTTACATATGGATTCACATATATTCCAAATTTCAACCAGAACGTAGCATTACTTCTTGAGATAGGGCACTCAAAATGGAAAAAAAGAACGGGTGATTGCGCTACCCCCTTTTTAGCTGTTGACACAAAAATAAAATCAGTTCTTATACCCACTAAGGGCTACTTGCCGATAAATTTTTCTTTCATTCCGTTCATTATTTCTTGAGATACAGCAGTCACAATTGACGACAAAAAACGTTCTATAGCTCAACCCCCGTTTGAGTTATTGACACCAAAATTGAATCAGCTCCTGTTCCTGTTAATACCAACATATGGACCAAATTTTGTTTGATTCCGCCAGTAACTTCCTGAGGAATAGCAAGCACGCGTAACTCGAAAAACGTCCCATTGCTCCACCCCCCTTGGAGGAATTCGCGCCAAAAACTAATGGGCACAAGTTCACATAGGGGCAAATAGGTGTACTAAATTTCGTTCGATTTCATGCGGTAGTTTTTGTTGTAGAGCGGCCACAAAAAACTGGTCACACACAGACGTGACACACATACATACACACACACATACATACATACACACATACATACATACACACACACACAGACAGACAGACATTTTCCAAAAATTGGTCGAAATGGACTCAGCACACCTCAAAACGTTCGAATCCGTCAAAATTCGAAATTCGAAAATTTGCACGAATCCAATACTTTCTTCTATATATTAGATATAGAAGAAAGTAAAAAACATTGAAAATCTGCAGTTTTTGCTTTACGTTCCACGGCTGAATTATAATTTAACATTTTTTGTTTATTTATTTAATTTTTACCTAGACATATAATCAGCGATAGTTGCAATCTCTTTTTAAACTAATAACGACAATTTTTGTTTAAAAACCATTGCTTTCTTAAACATAACTCGTTTCTTATTCAATTATTTCAGCTTTGCCAAAGAAACGGAGCTGTTTTTCATTAATAAAAAATATGAAAGGAACATTTATCATATTTCTTGAAAAGAATAAGCACCATCGAAGAATTCCAATTATTCTACACAATATGGTCAGGTAATTAAGTCATTGAGAGAATTTCCACTTTCAAAGGCTAAAATCAATCTTCTCCGGTCACAGCTTAACTAGCATCGATTGCGAGGGAAAATAGTTCCAAGCAAAAGGAAAATCCATTATGTCTTTCACAGTGTATCATCATTATTTTTCTTTTAGGTAGGTAACTTAATAATCAAGCTCAAAGATTGTACTTATGTGCATAATTCAGTTAATGAAACAAAGAGCATTTGCTTTTACAGTTTCAGTTGAATAATTATGTTTAAAAGGAATGCTTCCTTAAGCTTTAGATTTTGTTTTTATTAAATACAGCAACAAAAAGAAAAATATTTTTAAAATGGAAATTCTTGAACTTTTATGGTTTAAAAAAATCTTTTAAATTCTTAAACTCAACAGTGTATTGGAAAATATTTTTCTTTACGATTCAATCAATTAAATGGACTATTCATTCCAATATATTTCAAACACACACACGAAATTACAATTGATTTAAAATAATAAACTCTAAAGTTTGATACACAGCTCAATTTATTGAACAATGAAGCACATATACCTCTTTATGCTACTACTAATACAGATGAACTGGCTCATAGCGAGACAGAAGTTAACACGATCTTTGTTCCCCATAACCAAGTGCTCGTAAAAAACGGGATCGTAAAAAAAAATGTTCAGAATTCTTACATACTTGCTTAGCTTGTTTTCAATTTCTCTACAGTTCCAAAGAAGTTGGTCAGTTTCTTTGAGCTGTCTTATTGTCCTTATTTTGCATTACTGATGTTTTTCGATTCATTGGCCAAAACATTGTCAATTTTACCCCTGGCTTTGAAAACCGGCTGAAGTTTTTCTACAAACCAAAAGACATTGAGTATGTTGATGGTATAGTTCAACTTTGAATTCTTCGCATTTTTTGTTATCGTCGTCGTTTTCATTGATTTTTTTTTTAATTTTTTTTTTAATTGAATTAGCTTGAATTTGATCCACAATATAATCGGAAATAAGTATATCGGAAGCGATAACATTGACGTCAACAAAGACACAATTTTTCAATGCTTCTATAACTATAAATTTAAAAAACAAAATGCCGTCATCGCTCATTTTAAGGATTTAAGACTCATTATTTTTATGAAAATCAATAGAAATTTCATGAATAACAAATGCTTGCTTTAAGCAGAGTTCGATCGTTAAAAGCGAGCTTTGCTCCCACAGACATTACATTTTTCTAACCAAATCTTTCTTATTTCCTCGTTACAACCGAATTTTCGGTTAAAAAAGGGCTCGTTATAAGCAAGTTCGACATGATTCCAGCACCTAACTCTAAACACTTATATATGGCGAGCTCGTAGTGTCCTCTATTACTTGGAATTAGAACACAATCTTTTTTTAGTAAGTTAATTTCACCTTTTTACACTATTTGAATTATCGAAAAATGAAACAGACTGGAAGTCTTTTATTTTTAACTAGCGGTATCCGTACGGCTTTGCCCGTAGTAGAAAATTAAAAGGTTATTTGGTTCGCATGTATATTTACAAAAAATACCTGATGAATTTCTCGCCAATTTGCTATGTTAATTTGCTCGCCCAAGTTCCACGTTATGATAATTTGGTAATTTATTCGTCCTCGTAATAACTAACTCGGTAAAATGTTCTTAAAATTGAAATAGAAAGAGAATAAAATAGAATTCTCGAAAAATCACTTCGAGGTGCACACCCCATGATACAAACAAATTTTGTGCCAAATTTTATCAAAATCGGCCGAACAGTGTAGGCGCTATGCGTGTCACAGAGATCCAGATAGACTTTCAGCTTTATTATTAGTAGAGAAAATCGCATGCTATAACATCTACGCTAAAAAGATGTTATAAATCAGATCGCCAATAGGGTCTCGGTTCCGAAATTAAAAAAAAAAAACAAAAAAAATCTGAAAGAGCATTCTTAAAAACATAGGATCTGAACATTTTAAAAATAATTTGACTAAGTTTCATATTTAAAAAAAAAATATTTTAATAAGTCCGCTTTCATTGTTGACGCTTCTACTGATAGCATCACTAATGATGAAATGCGATTCATTGATGCCATTCGCAGAGCACAATATTTAATTCGCTTTTTTACTCACATGTACTGGCAACAGTATGGTTGATAGCGAGCGTAGAGTGCGATATTTAATTCGCTTCTTGATTATCATAACGTGGAAACGCGGTAGACTGATGTGCCTGGGGACATCATTTATGACGTCATAAAGACCACGCCTTATTTTCAAAATCGGACATTTAAAAAAAATGAAATTTAAACTTTGGAACATTGAATTTTTTTTTCCAGCTCCACGTTTCTTTATTGTATCAATTTCAGTGATTGAAAGTAGTAATTTTGACCGAAATAAACAACCCTCCTTTCCAAATATCGAAGACTTCTCGCTTTTGCAAATAGCAGAATTTTGTAGTAGCGATGACAGGACGATTATACGTTTGATCGAAGAATGTTAGACTTTTCATTGATTAATAGATATCAATGAAATTTTCATTATGGCCACAACATACTAGTTTATATTTCAGTTAATGCTTATTCAGATTATTATTTTTAAAAAAATAATAAATTATGAACTCAAGATAACCATAAAAAATATTCAAATTGTGCTGTTACTCTTATGTTATGCAATAAAGTAAAAAATGCAAAACATTTTACTCTCTCTCTCTCTCTCTCTCTCTTTCCCCAAAATTTATTTCTTTTCCTAAAGACTGCAAACATAGCAACAATTCTTTCTTCTTTTCCAAACTCTCCTGAAATATAAATTTGCTTACAAAAACTAGTTTGTTCTTCTAAATTCTATTTTTTTCTCTAAATTAGAGTTGCTAAATTCTAAAACAAGCAGATTTTTTCGACACCACGGTTCATATTCTGTTAATAGGAAAGATTAAATTTGAAATAGTCTTCTTTGCACTCTGCATCTTAGAGTAGATATATCTTATAATTATTTCAAAGCGATTTCTTCAATTGCAAATTTAAAAAATAATTTAAATAATTACATTTTAGTGTAATATGATATGCATTGGGATTATAAACATTTAACAAACATATAAAAAAATTTCCTGCAGTCACATGAGACAGAATTTTACAGAAAAGAAAAACTTTCAGTAATTTTATTTTTGAGCAATCGCGAATTTCTTATTATTCTTACTTAAACAAAACTGATGTTGCTCTGATTTTTCATATCACCATGACGACGTTTATTTTTGATATTTGTTTAGCAAGTAAAATTGTTGGTGCCGATTTTACAAATCGTCTGCTGTTTGATTTTATTCGTATGTTTTTCAGGGATTAACTCAAGCAGACTTTACATTAAAAAAATGTTTTTTTTTGTCTGTATAATTATGTTTTTTCAGGAAAAGTACCTATATAGATAAACTAATCAGCAAAACATCATCTAAATACAAAATTATTGTTAATGCTAATTACTTAATATTGATAAGAAATAAAAATACATAATGTCATACGTTGTAAATAATTTTTATAATAAGTGTAATGGTAGGTATCGGACTCAATCTTTGTCTTTATTACCGCATCCTGAACACCATTTCTTTTTTATAGATATGCCTCTTACTAGCTATTCGAGAAAACAACCAGTCTTCATAATACGGGTGCAAATTTCTTGGCCATTTCAATTCCATTCTATTTGTAGAAACAAGAAACCCAACGAGCAGGCTCCTATCTCAATTCGTTATTGTGAAGAACATAATTTGAATTCTAGAGATTTCAATATTCAAACGATTTTTTTTTTCTGAATCAGCACGAAGCTCATCACGTGTAAAACAAAATGAATGATGATTTTATATTTTCTCTTTTTAATGAAGAGAACAGTTTTTGGGAGGAGGTTCAATCACCTTTCAAATGCTAAGTGTAATTTCTGTCTGTAGTATTAAAAAAATAATTGCATCGCTTATGTTTAAATGAAACGATAAAACTACGTTGTTTGCTGAGAAATATCATGCTGCAATAATTTTGGGAGATAAAAACAAACATTATCTTCGTTTTAGAATAGGCAAAACTGGTAAACTACTAGAAATAATTACTCGTAGTTAAGCCCGTGATTTGGAAAAATCTTATTTCTTGTCCTTCTTATTCCAAAGCTAAATTTAATTAATTATTTTTAGAAAAATGGGGAAAACTAAATTATCGTGTTAGGAATACAGAAATAAGTTCAATTTAGTTATTATTTTATTTAATTTCATAAAGTTAGTACTAGTCAGTTTATATCGCTAATGTTAGTTTATTTTCTTATTTTATGTATCTCGAAAGAATTTGAATATTTGTCTGGTGATCTCACACTTGGAAAACTACATTTTAAGTTCCTCATGGAATTAAATTGCATAGTATTATAAAAAGTCTTAACGTTTAAGATAATTATTGTGCTTCATGTTTTGACCCTAACTATTTTACAGAAAAGTAATTAATAGTGCACCGTTAAAAATTGTTCATATTCAAGCACTTCAGAAATCTTTCTGTGGCGATACTTACTGCTTGAAGACTGATTAAATACGCTCACGTACATTCTCGAAATGAGTATTTTTTTTTTCATACTAGTGGCTACCGCACGGCTTTGCCCGTAGTAGAAAATTAAAAGGTCATTTGGTTTGCCTGTATATTTACAAATAATGAATGATGAATTTCTCGCAAATTTACTATGATAATTTGCTCGCCGATGGTCACATATTGCCGTTTGCTCGTCGACGTTATGGTTATTTACTAGTCCACGTTATGATAATTTGTTCGTCCACGTTATGATAATTTGTTCGTTCACGGTATGTTAATTTGCACGATAAAATGTTCTTAAAATTGGAATTGAAAAGAACAAAATCAAATTTTAGAAAAATCGCTTCGAGGTGCACCCTCTCCCTGCTGCCAACTAATTTTGTGACAAATTTCATGAAAGTGCGCGTCAGAGATCCAGACAGAGGGAGATCCCGATATCCAGACAGATAGACTTTCAGCTTTATTGTTAGTTAAAAGATATTAGTGAAGGCCTGATAAAACATAATAATTAGAATTTAGAAAGAGGTTCCCGTAGGCAATAGTGTATGTTGTAGGAAAAGAACCCAGAGCACATATTTGCAACAAAAATCGAAGCATGCATTTAGGAATTACAGTTTACACACATTTAGGATTAGTCTGTTCTTAAGTACATAGGCCTAAACATATACCAAAAAAGCAAGCAATTTAGAATAATTAGTAATTTAATCGTTTAACTATAAAACATTTGCACATATTTGTCAGAAAAAAGTTAAAGTTTACACCACTGTTCTCTTTATTTGGAATAGAAGAACTAAAGGACATATTTCGAAGGGTAACAAAGAATAAAGCATATTTGATGAAAGTAGTTTCTTATTGAAATGAATCAAGGGAATTTCGATTGTATTTCGATCACAAAATGTCAGATGTGAATTATGTGTGAAGTAGGTTGCAGCAATTCCATTAATGTAAAATTGGTGAGGTATGAACAAAAGGCGTTTGCTATATTTACGAAATTGTGCCGTTTTGGCGATATGATTTTAAAAAATATGTATATGAAATTGAATTCTACAACTACAAAATAAAATATTCGATTGCTTAACCTTCTTTTGAGCTATTGGCGCCAAAATTTAATTAGCACCTGTACCCTGTAGGATCAACATATGTATCAAATTTCGTTTGATTCCGCCTTTGTATCTTCCTGAGCTACTATAGGAGGCACGCATAACGGAGAAGAATTTCGATTGCTCTATCCCTCTTGGAGGAATTAGCGGCAAAAGCTCATGGGCACCAATTATCATGGATGCATATATGTGTGCCAAATTTTGTTCGATTTCATCATAAATTGTTTGTGCTAGACCGGCCAAAAAAACTGGTCACACATATACTGACACATATTTTCCAAAAAAGGGAGAATGCCATTTTAAATTCGAAATTTTTCATGAGTTCAATTGTTTCTTCTATATATTAGATGTAGAAGAAAGTAAAAATGGCAATTCATAAACCACGTGTCTCCTTGTCACGAATGATGTTAAAGTGTACCAAAGACATTAAGTAATTCGTAAAATATTTTTCGAGAAACATCAAGATGTAGCCTTTATGCAAATTGATTAAAAACAATTAATTATACAATTCAATGAATTCAGGATTGTTAACATCAATATTTTTTGTTATTTTTTTAATATCCTTTAGTTAAGGGGGCACTGTTTAAAAATAGTAGGGTCTGGTGGGGTAAAGTGGTCATAAAATCGCAGGTTTTCAACTTAGGTGGATAATAAATGCAACAAATTCTTTAAAAACTTCAACTTTTTTTGTTGTTATTTTACATTGCATTATTAAAGAACACGGTACATTGAATTTTAGGAAGAAAAGTATTGATTTTAGTAGTTTTATAGAACTTTCTTTTCCCTATGTTCTTATGACCACTTTACCCCATGGGGTGGGGGAAAGTGGTCATAGCATGGGGTAAAGTGGTCATAGTTAAAAATAGATGCAAAACCATTATAAAGAACCCTAATACTTGTATATTTCAGTCGTTTTTATAGTTACAAGTATATTCACGAGTACATGCGTGTATACACGAATATATACGTGTCGTGTTATACACGAGTAAACACGTTCCTATATGGGTAGATACATGTATACATCAGATACATGCATGCACGTGCCTACTCAAATATATGCGAGTATATAAGGATGTATATGTGATTACCCACAGGAGTGTATACGTGTCTACATAAGTACATACGTGTCACATGTATATGCATGTCACGTATATGTACGCGTCACGTGTATATACGAGTATATACGCGTATAAACGAACATCATATGCGCGTATGCACTTGTATCTCGAGAAAATACGTGCATACTTGAGTATATATGTGTATAGTAGACGTATATACGCATATATAAGTGTACATACATATACGAGTATACACGAGTTAATTCGTGGATACATCCAGTGCGTGTTTGTACGCGTCTACTCACGTATATATACTATGGACGCACGAGTATATACGCATGTATACATGTAAACACGGTTACATACCTGTATGGACGTATATATGTACATTTACATGTATACACCCGACCAGTACATGTATGTATAAACGAGAATAAACGCTTATATACATGTCGCCCTATAGAGTGAATCTAAGCTCTTGGGCAAAAATCAAAGGGGTGTGAGATGGGAGAATAAGAAGCAAAGAATAATAAGGAATTTATAATCACTGACGCGCTACATGCACACAAAGCCAGAAACTGATGGATGCAAAGCAGGACACAAATTTGTTGCACAAAGATGATTTTTCCTAACATTCTAGTTTTTAAGAAATATTTAGAGCAGTTGTTGAAAGTCTGTAGTAGCTCTAATACACGCATCGCAACGAAGGCGCAGCGGCAGATGAAAGTTTTTCAAAAGTCTCGTTATTGCAACAGAGAGGGATCTATGAATGCGACGCATGTATTACAGCTGAAGGCCGCAAATTTCATTAATCACTTAACTTTCTTAAGTTCTAAAATGTTGTGTAAAATTGTATTTGTGTAATATATATATATATATATATATATATATATATATATATATATATATATATATATATATATATATATATATATATATATATATATATATATAATTTGTGACTTTTTTTTGCATCCATCAATTTCTCTCTTTGCGTGCATATAGCGCGTCAGCATTGTGTTTGTGACCATATGTTCCTTATTGATTCTTACTTCTCATCCTCTCCTCTAACACCTTTAAATAATTTGATCAAGAATGCGAACTCATCCTGTGTACTTTTATATCATATGCTTGTATGTAAGAGTCTACTCGAGTACGTACGCATATATTACGTGTCTACCTGAGTATATAAGTGTTCTTATCTATACGAGTATAAGCAAGCATATACGTGTATAGTAGAATGTATAGCTGTATGGATAAAAAATACTTGCAGATACCCATATACGTATTTATTGGCACATTTATGTGAATACGTCTATGTACATGTCTACACGACTATATTATGCGTATATATACGCATATACTCGTATATTTAACCCCGTTTATTGTAAAAGCAGTACATATTAAGTAAAATTAATATTTAATTTGTATCTGCCTTATACCTAAAGATTAAGTGACATTAGAAGAACAATATTCGCTAAGCCTAATATTATGACCACTTTACCCCATCTTACTTAAATTGTTCTAAAAAATTATCTAAAATAGATTCAGCTAACTGCTAATGAGTAAGAGTTCTTGAGACATGTAGGAAGCTTCCTGTACGGTCAATCTGTTCCGAATTTTAACAAACAAAATTTCCCAAGGATGTTAAAATAGGTGTTTAGATTTTAAAATTTTTCATTTTCACGCAAAATATTTTTTTTTACCGAATAAAATTTTGCCAGTTGTAAAATTTTGTATTCAAAATGTAGTTTCTAACTGCTTTACTCTAAAATAAAATTTTCACATTCATTCGAACATTTATTTCCAAGCTATAGCCATTTATTTGACGTATGACCACTTTACCCCATTGACCACTTTCCCCCACCAGACCCTAGCTAATAATTAGCAGCTACTACTGGGCACTAGTGAAAAAGTCTTTCCCCAATTTTTCTCTTTATCTCATACCTTTCCGAAAAAGAAAAGCTTTAATTCTGGAAATCGGATTACGAATTGCATCTAAAGTAGCTAATAAATTTTTGGCCGCTGATAAATTGGACAATCTCATTGGATTGGGACGATAAACCTTATTGAAGTTTTCTTGTTTTGTTTCCATTTGATTGGCTTTTATTTGTTTGAACTCCGTGCTCAATTGATGCCATTGAACAAAATCTTGATTCATCTTGAAAGACTAGTCAGGGGATAGGTTGAAATTTTTCGGCTCAAATTCTTTAACCTAATCACTACACAAACTACTGATAAATGCATATTTTACTAAACGAATAACATTCCTAACTGAGCCTCTTGATAGCTAAAATTACAACATAAAATTCATTATTTATTTGAAAAACTATTTGAAAATATAGCTTTCTTAAAAGATAGTTATCAAAGATACAATAATTTCAATTTTATTTTGAAAGAAACGTAACTTTCTCAATTGCACTGTAAAAAAATTCCGAAACGTTATGGAGTATTTCCGTGTAACGCTCCGGGATTCCAGTGGTTTTTATCCAATTCCTGGAAAAATCAAGTATCATTGCCAAAACGTTTTCTGAATTGCTACAAGTCGTACGAATTCAGATTTCTCATTGTTGTAAAAAATATTTTTAGCTCCCAGTTTAACGATTAACTAAGCGTGTTTATAAAGTGTATCGGCTTGAGTTTGACTGCGGCCTGTCTAGACTGATAAGGCGTCCAAAGGGCGCAAATCAGTTTATGGGCTACGTGGCTTTGCAGGAATTGCAGGCGAGTAACATTCTAGATACTTGCTTGGAATTCTCTCTTAGCTGTGGCCATGTTTACGATACTGCTTTTGAAGCTTTCCGGAAAATGCAGGAAAGTACCAAGCTATTACATCATACTCTAAAGATCCAGAGACACGACTGGCTTTAAACAGGAAGATTTCTGAATATTTCAAGAGGTTTCCACGATAATTTCAGGAAGGTTACTGAATTTTAGCAGAAAACGTTCCAGGCTTTTGTAAGAAATGTTACTGAAAGAAATTGGGCACATCAGCTGCCATTATTTTTCAGGAACGTTTCTGAATCGTTTTTACAGTGTGAGGCAGTGAGAAGCATAGGGAATCCTCAAAATTCTTTTGAATTAAAGGACAATCGATTGCGCAATTGTTGATGAGTTGCAAAAAAGTCACTGAAGAGCAGAAATAAATAGACAGATATTAATAAATTTTGGTAAAAAATTTTTGACTTAAATATTGCTATAATATGGCGAAAAATTATAGATTGTGATAATGCAATAATGAGGAAGTTAAAACAAAGTTAGTTTTCTTCATTCGACTATTTTTTTTTCATAACATCTTCAACTAAACTAGTAACTACTTTACTTGCATATATTCCTTAAAATTCCTTTCGGTAATCATCGCTAAATGGTAATTACTTTTAGTTTTTGACTTATGTAAAAAAAGCAATAATATGCCTTAAATATCTCATGGTGATCCCAGAAGTATTAATAGTGTATCCTCCCTTCCACCTGTGTCATACTGAATATAGTATATGTTAGTTTTTTACATTTCTTTTTTGAAACTAAAAGATCCGAACAAATATTTAGCCCGAAAACATTACCAATTTTAAGAATTGATTTATAACTTTTTCTTGAGCATGAACCTCGAATGCATGCTGGTGCAGAATTCAGAGAATACCGCAGTTTACTGCCAAAAAAGCATTTTTGGTGTTGATTCAAAAATGTTGCTTGGAAAAAAATGAATTCCCCATTTTTCGTAAAACTTCTTGGAAACTCAACTGCGAATGAGCATGGAAAAATTCCTCAGAAGAAAGAACTTTGCTTAAACTGCGTTCTAAATTCATCTTCCGTGCTCTTTTCGATTTCTAAGAAAAGCATTTAAGGGTTTATTGAAACAACGGCGGAGATTTAATTGCATTTTTATGTTAATTTCCACTCTTTGTAAGAGATTGAGACAACTTTAAAATCTTTCTACATATATTTTTCAACATATGATAACGTTGTAAGCGTTTTCATTGTTTCAGAGTTAGGGGTCGTCTACAAATGATGTCACGTTATTTTTTAAGGAGGCGGGATTATGGCGTTGTGAGTTTGCAACAACAAATGTAAAAACGATTCAAAAACGTTCCTGGGAAATAATGGACAGCTGATGTGCCCAATTTCTGCCAGTAACATACCTTGCAAAAACCGGGAACGTTTTCTTCTAACATTTAGTAACCTTCCTGACATTATCCTGGAAGCCTCCTGAAAAATTCAGAAATATTCCCGTTTGAAGCCAGTCGTCTGGCTGGAACTTGAGAATAAACTTAATTAGGTATAATATAATAGCGTGGCACATTCTTGGTTTATCAAGAAAGTTCCATATGCAACATTGCAAACATGGCCAAAGCTAAGCCCGAATTGCTAGTAAGTAATGAGAATTTTACCCGCCTGCAATTTGTGCAAAGCAACGTAATTCATACTGATTAAGCTCCTTTTGGGAGCTTAATCAGTACGGACGGACCGTCGTGCAAAGTAACGTAGTTCATACTGATTAAGCTCCTTTTGGGAGCTTAATCAGTATGGACGGACCGTAACGTAACTGAAGCCGATACACTTTATAAATACGCTCAGTTAATTTTTAAACTGGGAGCTAATAATATTTTTCACAGCGGTGAGAAGTCTGCATTCGGGCAACTTGCAGCAATTCAGGAAACTTTTTGACAATGATACTTGATTTTTCCAGGAAGTAGATAAAACCATTGAAATCCCGAAACATTACACGGAAATACTCAGTAATGTTTTGGATATTTTTTAGTGAAGGGGAGGGGAATAGTTGGAAATAAACTGTTCTATTTTTAAGTACTTTTTATTACTACATAGTGAAATAAGGAATAGACTACGTATTAATGATGAACTAACTTAATTTATGAAGATTTGATTCTCGTATAGGGATATGAAAGACTTTAGAGTTTTTTGAACCTGATTGGGGTTGATAGGTGTGCTCCGGTGGGAGGTCACTGAGTGTACTGTGCATTGTCAAAAATGCCCATATTCAGCAAATTTTGTATGAAGATTCGGCAAAATGATTTGTTGATGCCATACCTCTACAAAGTATAAAATGAAGTCTCCAAAAAGCGTCTGTGTGTTTGAACTCGCAAAACTCGAGAACTACCCGGCCGATTGCGCTGAAATTTTCAGTTTGTTCCTTTAAGTCCTGAGTAGGTTTGCAGACCAGTTCGAAAACAATTCGATGAATAGTTCTTATTTTATTCCAATTTAGGCCTAATTTTCACGTAAATTCCCTAATATGGGGGTGAAAATTTACTCGCAAATAATAATATTATATATCGTTGGAAAGGGAAGAATTTTCCGCGTTCTACGCAATTTGTTCCAGTGCTCTAACTTAATTGCGGCGGGAGTTTTTTACGTTTTTAGCTCGAATTTTTTTAGGCTTAGCTGAAATTTAGGCACTGCTTTCTTCATTAAATCCATCAATAAAATGTGAAGAAATTTTCCCACAGTTTTCTTTTTGACAGCATTGGATAGAGCTGTTTTTTTACTCCAGATATAACTCGACCTGAGGTCGAAAGTTTAACCCTCTATCTCCATTAGAAAAAAAGTTACAAGCGAATTAAATGAAGTTCAAAAATCTGTTCTCTGTTCAAGTTTTTAATCATTTTATTTTGCGTTTCCACGGTAACGCTTTTTGAATCCATTCTTTATTTTCATCTTTCTCATTTTCAATTCTTAAACTTATTTTATTTTATGTTTCCATGGTTACGCCTTTTAAATCCATCTTTCTCATTTTATTTTAATTTCTTAAAAGTATTTTAGTATCTGTCGTCATTGTTTGGCGAGAAAATTTTGCATGACGGTTCTTTTTTCTTTCATTTAATCCTGGTTATTGAAGATACTTCACTTGACGCAATGTTTTATTCAAGGTAGACCGGGCAAAGCCGGGCAACGCAGCTAGTCCATAATAAATGATACATTTAAACCAAAAAATCGAAAAAAATCGCAGGTAAAGCACTTAAAAACAAAGGGATAGAAGATAACGGCGCCAGTAACAGACAAGGGTCCAGTAACAGACAGCTATAAGTTTAGATTTAAATTATAGGAATTTTAGGCGGGTAAAATTGATGTTGCTGTGGCCCATGAACATGGTGCAACCATCTAATGTTATCAGAGTGAATTTAATGAACCCGTTGGTATTTACAAGGCAATGGTGGTAGGTTATGAACAACCACCACTAGGACAGCTGATGCTTCACGTTCATTTAAATTTTATGAGGTTTTAGTTCTAAAAATTAAGAACTTTTGCACATTATGAAGAGAAAAAGAGAGACCTTTCTTTCGAAATTGAGCAAATAAAAAATAGAATCAACTAATTCAGAGGATCTAGAAGCAGCCAAACGTTAGATGAGATGTAGTTGCATGCACTGTAAAAAAAATCCAAAACGTTACTGAGTATTTCCGTGTAATGTTTCGGTATTTCGAAGGTTTAAACCAGTTTTATCCACTTCCAGGAAAAATCAAGTATCTCTGTCAAAAGGTTTCCTGAATTGCTACAAGTTGCACGATTGCAGACTACTCACTGTTGTGAAAAGTATTTTTAAGCTCCCAGTTTAAAGATTAGCCGAGCGTATTTATAAAGTGTATCGGCAGCGATTCAATTGCAGCCGGTCCATGCTGGGTGAGCTCCCAAAGAGAGCGAATAAGCATGGACTACGCTGCTTTGTAAGAATTGCTGGCGAGTAAAATTCTCGTATCTTACTTGCAATTCTTGCTTAGGTTTAGCCATGTTTGCAATACTGCTTATGAAACTCTCTTAATAATTCGAGAAGGTGCCAAGCTATCATACCTACCTAAGTTTACTCTAAAGTTCCAGGACACAACTGGGTTCAAACCGGAAGATTTCTGAATTTTTCAGGAAACTTCTGGGATAATTTCAGGCAAGTTACTGAATATTAGTGGAAAACATTCCTGGTTTTTCTGAGACATGTTACTGGTAGAAATTGGACACATCAGCTACCCATTATTTTCCAGGAACGTTTCTGAATCTTTTTTACAGTGTGAGAGAAAAATAATTTAACAAGTCTAAGTACATTAAAAGACTCAGAAACTTGAGTTTACCTGAGCGAAATGTCTTAAGCATGTCGGTTACTGGCACCGTCACTCTAAATGCCAAAATTAAAAACTCTTACATAACAATTGAAACTGGTAGAAGAAACTAAAACTGTTTCGGAGCAAGAGATAATACTAGTATATCGGTAAACGGGGGGTAAATCTAACCTGACAGCGTGATGATATTGTGGTTAAGATCTGCGTATCCTTCACATTGCTGTCAGATTACGTTTGGCCCAACAAAATATGGAATCAATCCAAATATTAAACTTCTCATTGGAATTAAAATTTTAGAGAAAATATTAGCACATAGAAAAAAAATTAATTTTTGTCTATGATCCAGTTTTATCTTTGAAAAAACAAGAGTAGGCTTTCTGCTAAAGACATTTTTTTCTAATTTTCTCACGCAGTTACAACTGCTTAGAAAATCAATTATTTAAACTTATTAAAAACTATAAAGAAATTAAAGGATGTTTTTTTCGGATTCTTTCAGGTTATTTGAGCGAATTCAGTAAAAAACTTTCATTTAAGTTCGCCAAATTCGTGGCTTACTAAAATATTCACAATTGATTTTTTTAACCCTTGGATTCAAAAATCGTTTCCACACAAAACTTAATTAGCATCAGTTTGAAACCAAAGAACACAACACAACAAAAATAATTATTTAATCTTTCGGAAACATTGTTTTATTTTACTTGATTTCTTCCTCTATAATTAAGTTCGACGTTCACATTTCAGCAATTAATTTAATTAGGGCAAGAACAACAAGTTTTGTTTGTACTTTTCGGAATTAAGTAGTTTCAACGGCATCAAATGGTCCGCCTTTTGTTCTGAAATGTTTTTCCAAAAACAGCGGGAGGTCGACGTTAAAACTAGAGAAACACAAAAAGTGTTAATTGGTAAAAATAAGTATTCCATCCGATTTAAATTCTAACAGACTTGTTCTATCAGTCCAAAAATGTGATAAGATAATGTTTTTCGATTTTTTTTTTTTTTTTTTTTCTGTTTTGTACCAAGAAAAACGCATCTTAATTTCCGCGGCAATCAAAGCATTCCAAAATACTCAACTTGATTTTGCTATTATTAACCATGATTTTTTTTTCCTCTGAGAATAAAATGTTTCTTTTTTTTTTTTAGTCTGAAAGTCGTTTCTTAAGACTTCGTTTTTCTATCGATACAGCAACTATTGTCTTAAGTATGGAGAAAAAGTCTTAAGTCGTAAAACAATCTAATGAAACAATTAAATTTTTTCTAAGTACTTCCATTCTTTTTTTAATTACCCGAATCCCCGTCTGCATTGATTTTAAATTTAACGCAAAACAGTTAAAGTCACAAAACATTTATTGACTGTGTGAAACAAAGCTATTTCTAAAGTCTTGATAAAAACAGAACATTTCTTTTCGCTCAAATAAGTTTGAAACGCTTTAACTCTTGAAATGGCTAAAATAGCCTTTTCGTATGAGAACACAATAATGCTTACAATGGACAAGCAATACGTTGGTTTTGTAAGTCCTTGAAAATAAGAATGCACATTTTTTTCTTTACAAAACCTTTCTTTTCAACAGTATTGTTTAAAAGTATTATTGAAATTTAATTTTGATTAAATTCCATCGAAAACTACTAAACTTGATGCCAGAGGGTTTCTCGTGCGGTTTCTGACACTGCCAAATGCCCACTTAGTATATGCAAAGAACATGCTCGTAAAATCCATGTTTCTGAAAGTCCTGACTTCGAACTCTAGCAGTTACCTCGGGCGCTGAGCGCGTAGATGCATGCCCTCCCCTTCAGAACTATGCCACAATAGGTTGCTACTGTTACTTATCGTGGTCAAAGTCGGAATATCCCGCCTTCAGGGTCTTTTTATTTTCACACTTTCGTTAAATTTATTTCCAAATCTGGTGAGAGGGAGGGGGGTGTATTGCTATACGGGATTCCCTCCTTCAATGTCGCGAAGTTGATAGTAATTTGTATAGAAGTACCTATTAGGTAATCTATCATTGTTCAACACATATATATGATAACTACCCCAGCAATAGAAAGTCGGCATTCCCAGTCATATCCACTTCCACAATTTTGAATATTTGGGTGAAAGGGAGGAAAGTTTACTCTATTTACTACACCTATGGAAAATCGTAGGATTTTCAGGGCCACAGATTTAACTAGTGTGTATCCCGTATGTATTGCTGTTGATGATAATCTCAGACTGCGTAGCAGAGCCAAACAATCTCTATGAATTTAAAAAACCTCTAGGAATTCCAAAAATAGTAGTAAATCCGGCAGGACCTTTTTTTTTTTTTTAAGCATAAATAAACTAAGAAATGTGCTATTAAGACCATATCGGTAATGAAACAGTGTCATTCAGGAATCATATTTTTACCCGTATAGTAACCGGGTATAACAGAACAGTACTAATCTAGCTCATACATGTCGTTAATTGCATCTGGTGCTAAGAGCAAAGTGAATCTTCTCTTTTTGGTACACCAGACCTTAGAAAAACCTCGTCGGTAGAAAAACCATGTACAAGGTAAGATACGAAGGAGGTCATGTCGGCAATGCCCCAGTGTCGTTTTGGAAATATATTTTTACCCGTGTGGTGACCAGGTTTGATAGAACAGTATCTAGTTCATGCACACTGTTAAACGCAAATGGTGCCCATGGCTAAGGAAATCTCTTCCGTTTGGGGCCCCAGAACTTCGGAAACCTCGTTTTTTAAAGAATCATAAACAGGCTCAGATATGCGCAGAGGAAATCATGTCGGCAATGCCCCAGTGTCGTTTAGTAAAGATATTTTTTTCGGTGAGGTGACCAGGCATAACAGAACAGTCCCAATCTAGCTCACGCATGTCGTTAAAATGCAACTGGTACCCAAAGTAAGGGAATGTTCTCCGTTTGGTGACCCTGACCTATGGAAACCTCATTTTTTTATAAAAGCATAAACAAGCTAAGATCGGGGCTGAGGAGGTCATGTCGACAATGCCCCAGTATCAATCAGGAAAAATATTTTTATCAGTGCGATGACCAGGTATGACAGAACAGTCCCAATCTAGCTCACGCATGTCGTTAAATGCAACTGGTGTCCAAGGTAAGGGATTGCTCTCCGTTTGGTCCCCCTGACCTTTGAAAACCTCGTTTTTTACAAAAGCATAAACAAGCTAAGATCTGTGCTGAGAAGATCATGTCGGCAATGCTCCAGTATCTATCAGGAAAGATATTTTTATCTGTGTAGTGACCAGGCATGATAGACCAGTCTCAATCTAATTCATGCACGCTGGTAAATTCAACTAGTGCCCACAGCTACGTGCATCTTCTCCCTTTAGTGGCCCAGACCTGCGGGTCAATTAAAGTTACTTCTGTGTCTGTGAAATGTATCCGCATGGTTTAGGAGGCATTTTTATGACCTTGAACATCGAAAACATAATTATTGAACATAAGTAATTGAAAAGTCTTCCTTTATTTTGCTTTCATGAATCATATGCTCTCAAAATTTTGAAGAGCCAGATATCATCCCTGGATATACCTCCCCGTCGCTAGTTAACTAGATTTGAAAAGTCTTATCACGTGAATAATACAACAACTGTGGTTATTTAGTAAAAACTAAAAATTTAACTTTTCGTCCCAAAATTAATTTTTTATGCCCAAACGCTAAGAAAATAAATTTCAATCTTTCAGTTCTTGTTTTTTCAACTCACATGAATAGCCATCAATAAAAAAAGCACTAAGTTACACATTTTTAATAGCAATACATTTAGGATTAAAAGCAATGCCTTATCCTTTTTTTCTTCTCATAAGGAATTTCTTTTTTTGATAATAAATAATGATTGATTGGAGCTCAACCATTATTACTTAGTACTTTTCTGTAATGGGTTTAACAATGTTTCTGAGGAACTTATAAAAAATGTAATTATTTTACTTTTTAGATCTTCAACGTTACAGAGTGGTTTTTTCTCCCCCCCCCCCTTACCCCCTTCCTCGTACTAAGAAAATTATATCAGTTCCGTTTTTCCGAGGGACAAAATGAACATCCGTTCCGAACATCAACCCTTAACAGATTTTTTTTCTTCCTATGTATGTTAATGGGTAATAATGAACCGGTGTCAGCTAAT
Organism: Uloborus diversus; assembly: GCF_026930045.1. Lineage (NCBI taxonomy): Eukaryota > Metazoa > Arthropoda > Arachnida > Araneae > Uloboridae > Uloborus > Uloborus diversus. Next base: position 137,464,782 of record NC_072738.1, read on the forward strand.
AATATATAGTTGCTACATCTCTTAGCAATTTCAGATTTTTATCTTCTATATTGCTGGTTTTCCTTCTTTCTTTCAAATTTCTTATTTTTATGCGCTCTGTCGTTCCAAAATTGGCTAACAGTTGATTTGATAGCTAATTAGAGTTAATGAGAGGGTTTTTTTTCCTTGAAGTGGAAAAAGACATACCTACCAAAAAAATAAGCAATCTTAAATTTCTTAAAGAAATATTACTGTTGTGCCATAGGAGCAGTAAACAAATGAAACTTTGTAGAAGAAATAATTAAATCAAGTTCATAACAAATAAAACAAACTTGTTTGTTGTCCTTAACAGATTTGTAGTAGCATTTCAAAAATAATACATACACATATTCAGACTTTCTAATATTTGAAGATCATTACCAAAACAATGAACCTAGTATCCTGAAATTTTAAGTAGTAATTGGGGGAAAAAAATAGGGTTATCCATTAAAAACATACCTGCTTATTACCTGGCATTGCCGGAGTATTTATATTATTACCACGCTTCTTACTGACAAATTAAAAATTTATATCTCTCAAGCGCAAATATAGATGAAAATGGTCGGAACAAAGAAAGTTTTAAAGGAAGAAAAAAGCTTTTTCTCAGAAATTGTTTATTTGAAAAAATTGAAAAATCGTGAAATTTTTATCGCAACAGATTGTGTACAAAGATTTTTAATATTTGCATTCTAATGCATTTGTACTTCAAATATTTATTATGTATCATTTGATAAATGCAGGAAGTAAGACATAAATATCTATGTAATACATAAAATATACATGGATATTAAAGTAATGCTACTTCGCTTAGTAAAAACTATAACTTTATACATGCTGGACAGAATTAATTCAATAATATCAATTAGTGAAGCTTATTAAGTGTAATACAGTTCGTTTAATGAACGTATACGTATGCACACATTTCTATAAATGCATGTGACAAACTGAAAGAAAAAACATTATGTTCCAAAATTTTGCAATTTATTCAATAAAATAAAACTCTGAAAGTTACTGTCAAAAAATGTATTTATCAATCACAAAAAACTAAGTCTATCCCAAACTAATGGATGAATGATGGTTTGACTAATTTGAAACTTTTTTGGTGTTTTGAACAAAGAACCTATGAGCAGTTATGAAACAGAGGGGATAATTTTTGACAGTAAATGCTGAATGTACATATCTCTTAAGAAAAAATATATTAAAGATGGATCGCATATACTTTTACACAATATATGCGATCCATATTTTATAAATTTGGATCGCATATCACATCGCAGAACACACTTCATGCACTGTAAACAAATTCCGAAACGTTACTGAGTATTTCCGTGTAACGTGTAGGGATTTCAATGGTTTTTATCCACTTTCTGGAAAAATCCAGTATCACTGTCAAAAAGTTTCCTGAATTGCTACAAGTTGAACGAATGCACACTTCTCACTGGAGTGAAACATATTTTTAGCTCCCAGTTTAAAGATTAACTTTACGTATTTATAAAGTGAATCGGTTTCATGTTACTTATGGTCCGTCTTTGCTGATTAAGCTCCCAGAGGGAGCGAGTAAGTATGGACTACGCTGCTTTGCAAGAGTTGAAGGCGAGAAAAATTATCGATAACTGCTTACACTTCCGGCTTAGCTGTGGCCATGTTTGCAATACTGCTTATGGAACTTTCTTAATAAATCAGGAAAGGATTAAGTTAGTATGTTATACCTATCACAATTTGCTCTGAAGCTCCAGAGACACAACTGGGTTCAAATGGGAAGATTTCTGAATATTTAAGGATGTTTTCGAGATAATTTCAGGAAAATTACTGAATATTAGCGGCAAACGTTCCTGTTTTTTGCAAGATATGTCACTGGCAGAAATTGGGCACATCAGCTGCCCATTATTTTCCAGGAACGTTTCTGAATCGTTTTTTACAGTGTATGTTCTAAAAAAATAAAACTATTAAAAAACTACAGACTTTTAGAACCAATTTTTCCAGGAAAAACCCTTCAACGAAACTGGTTTTTTAAGCTGCCTCAAATTTTCTGGAAATTTCACATCTTCAGGCACTGAACATAAGGGCATTCTCCCACGTTCTAGGCACAATCTCAAAAAAGTATTTTAATATGATTGAAATATGACATAATAAAAAAAACATATTATCGTACTCATTTATTTTTTAAATTAGTATTGTTTTATGATTGTTGGCCAGATGGAGGCAAATGATCTTTCACAAGTGTCTTTGCTAAAAGTTTTCCAAATCACTACAAGTTCCTTGGATGCAGACCTCTCACTTGTGAAAAATATTTTTAGCTACCAATGTGAAGATATGTCCATCTTCTTCAATTAGTCTTTTCCATTCAGCTTTGCTGCTGCCCTTTCAGATTAACTGAACCCCTAGTGAGTGAGAAACTCAGTTTTTGAATTCTGGTACACTGTAAAAACGGTTCAGAAACGTTTCTTGAAAATAATAGGCAGCTGATGTGCCCAATCTATGCGAGCAACATACCTCGCAAAACCCAGGAACGTTTTCCGTAAAATACAGTAACTTTCTTGAAAAATCCAGAAATATTCCTGTTTAAAGTCAGTCGTGCCATTGGAACTTCAGAGTAACCTTAGGTATGGATAATATAAAAGCTTGGAACCTTCCTGATTTATCAGGACAGTTCCAAAAACAGTATTGCAAACATGGCCATAGCTAAGCCAGAATTGCTTATAAGTATCAAGCATTTCACCTGATTGCAATTCTTGCAAAGCTACGTAGTCTATACTTATTCGCTCCCTTACGGAGTTTAGTCAGCATGGACGAGCCGTAGTTGAACTGAAGTCGGTACACCTTACAAATACTCTCAGTGATTCTTTAAACCGGGAGCTAAAAATATTTTTTACAACAGAGAAAAGTCTGCATTCGGACATCTTGTAGCAATTCAGGAAACTTTTTGACAATGATACTTGATATTTCCAAGAAGTGGATAAAAACTACTGAAATTCCTAAACGTTGCACGGAAATAGTGAGTAACGTTTCGGAATTTTTTTAAAATGTAGTTTTAACGAAATGAAGGCAAATAAGCTTACGGTATTTGCTTGCAATTCTGCCTTATCGTCGGCCATATTTGCGAAGGTATTCCCAGAGCCTTCAAGGTAATTCAACAAAATTTGCGGGTGATAAAAAGCTCGAAGAGCCTTACTGGTGGTAAATCAGGAAGGGACCAAGTTGCTGCTGTAAACATATTTAAGTTTTATGGGAAAGTTCCTAATTTATTCCGGAAACCTTACTCTCTTTTACTGAGAAGGCTTCTAAATTCTTTAAGGAAGTTCCAGGATAGTTTCAGGACGGTTACTGACCTTTAAATGGGAAACATTACATTTTTCCCCATATACGTTACTGGCTGAAATTATGCACACTAGCTGCCTTTATTTTCCATTCTGATTTTTTTGCATGGCTCACTTTCTGTAACAGATGACGGAAAACGTGTATAGAGTACCTGCCATACTCTACTATTGTTGCAAAATCATTAATATTATTAATACAAATTAAATTAGTTCTAAAAATAGTTCTTTCTTGGAAAGGAAGTCAAAAAAAAAATTATAAGAAAATTTTAAATTAAGAAGCGAATAATGATCTTAAAATAATTTATATACAAATAATGAATGTGTATTAAATTTGTTGTAAAACCATATTGAATCGGAATAAATAAAGGCAATTTTCCTGTCAGTTGAACTTATTACCGTTTTGACTAATTACAAGAACTAAATCGTATTGAACTTAGCAATTCAATATCGAATTCAGCACGTGGCTCATTTGTAAATTGGGACGAAGTTAATAAGAGGCATAAAAGAATCGGGCTGAATATAACTGTTGATGTTTTGGCCGCTTTTAAATGGATGATTCAGAGTTGATGCAATTGTTTACATTCTTTATTATGCTAATAGATGAGTTAAAATCATTAAAAAGGGAATTCTAACTATGACACATAATGCCAATAAATTTTAAGCAAAACTTCAAAACGTTAAACATGTTGTCAATATTTTAGAATTTGTATCATGCAAGAACTGCAACGGCGTAAAAATTATTGATATATCGTTTTCCAGCAAACATTCAATTACAGAAAATTAAATTAAGCCTAAAATATCTTTCCTACAAGAGTATAAGTGTTTCGGGAAAATAATTTTACGATACTACACAATACAGAGGGCTTTTCCAGTGAAAAAGCGCAGTGTCATTTTATCGAGTTTTTGATGTCAAAATAGTTTTCACAGAAGAATGTTCGAAATTTTAGCGAAGAAATCGCTACTGATAGGATTTGAAATACCCCGAGGGTGTTTGGCTTTTCGAGGACGGAAAAGTAGTCTTGTAATCCTAAAATGCGAAGAATTTCCGACATCGATTAAAGGATTATCAGCTTACGACTTTTAATATTTTCTTTTGCCTCTCTCTCTGTGAGTTTTACAAGATAAAAGGATGCCTGAATAAATATAAAATGAAGAGAGATAAAAAAAGTTGAATTTTTGAAAATATATACCAAAGTTTAGTTTCCTTGTCGTCTACTTTAAATTTAATCTTTTTGCAGAAAAATGATGCATTGTTTTTTTTTTTTTTTTTTTTTTTTTTTTTTTTTTTTTGAGCAATAACAAGTTGCTACTTATTCTGATTTGACAGTTTTTTTTTTTTTTTTTTGCATTCGTTTGATTTTTTAGGTTACCATGATGACGAGAAGAAATTTAACTTGTCATAATATGACGAGTACGAGTTACTTCTCCATTCCCACTTCATTCCATTTGTAGATACAAGAAACCCAATAACTAGTTCCTATTGCAACTCGTAATTGCGAAAAACATAACTCAAAAAAGGCTGGATTCCGGAACTCTTTTTTTTAATAGAACTATAGTGGAATATAGTACGCAAAAGCTTTTACGACTACTTAATCCGCATGCTATTCGTAGCTCAGCGGACGCAAGCCCACTCACCCAAATATCTTTAAATAGAATCAAATAAATAACTCGCGATTATTACCGCCATACAATTAACATCTTTGTAACAAAGTTGGGTTTCGGACTTTTCAAAACTGGTTTAGGACAACACATGTGGTTTTTACCGCCAAACGTGTCTAAAACTGACCAAAAATGTCCAAAAGTATCTTAAACTGCTCAAAAGTATGCTAAATCTAAAGGGGTGTAATCGAATCAATTCATATTTGCTGCAATAATCGTAATGCAAAAATATAAATATTAATAATTTTTATTGAATAATTTTTATTGATAATATTTTTCTCTGAAATGTTCATTTTGAAAATAGTTTACTTAAAAAAATTGCCAATAACTCTATTACGTAAAATTTTCCTTGTGTAACAGTTGGTTGAGTAATGAAAGGTAATCCCCAACTCTCCCAAGACGACTACTTTCAGTTCCATTTTTTGATCGAAGGAATGTTATTAAATGTGCAATATTTTCGTGCAAAAAAAAAACTTAATATTTTTTAATGGTTTTTGCATATAAAATTTACGTGATGATTCATATGTTCCATCGAAAATAATTTTTTAAATCATAGATTAAAGAACAATATATTGATGATTAAATATATGCACTTATATTTTAAAACTTTTTTAAATTCATATTTTTAATATGATACATTCTGTAACTCGAAAGAAATATCATTTATTGCTTTTGCAGCAGTTATTGCACTATGTTTTGAGCGCTTTCTTTTGAATACATGCATAAATGTCAAAAAATGTGGTTACTATTTCGAAAAAGAAGAAAAGAAAAACTCATGCATACAAATTAAAATTTTTAATGAACAATTCAACTTCTAAGTAACACTTGGGCTGAAACGTTCGTAGACTAGCATAGTAAAACATATTTTTTTGGTAAAATTCGATTATATTATTTAATATAGTTGCTTTCGAGGGTGATAAAGCGATTATAGCGGTCACACAGTTTTTTAATACCAGTTTTATTGTACGATTTTTCTTTAGCCTCAGTTTCGGCTATTCCCTCAGCAGAAGTGCTTAATTTCTTTCCAGCGAACATTCTTTTGAGTTCTGCAAAGAGGAAAATGTCACTGGGGGATAGATCTGGAGAATACAGTGGATTAGGAAGCAATTCGTAGCCTATCCCATGCAATTTTGCTACAGTTTTCGTTTATTTGTGACATGGTGCATTGTCTTGATGAAACAGAACTTTTTTCTTCTTCAGATGAGGCCGTTGTTTCGGGTTTTCATCGTTCAAACGCTCCAACAACATTACACAATAAATGTTGTTGATGGTCTGACTATTTTCGAAGTAATCTGTACCATGTGCATCCCGGAATACTGATGCCATAACCTTGACACTCGACTGTTGCGTCTTTCTACGCTTTGGATTCGATTCATCGCTTTCAATCCATTCGGCTGACTATCTATTGAACTCAGGAGTGTAGTGATGGAGCTATGTTTCATATATAGTGATATATCGACGGAAAATTTCGATTTTATTACGACTGAATATCGATAAACGGTGTTCCAAATCATCAAAACGTTGTTGTTTTTGATCGATTGTGAGCACGCGCGGCACCCACTTTGCACACAGCTTTCGCATGTCCAAATATTCATTCACGGTGTGCCCAACACGTTCTTTTGATATCTTAAAGGTCTCGACTATCTCAGTCACCTTCACTTGACGATCAGTCAAATCTATTTTGTGCACTTTTTTGATGTTTTCGTCGGTAACGGCCTCTTTGGGGAGTCCACTGCGGGCATCTTCTCCGATGTTCATTTCGTCCCGTTTAAATGTAGCAAGCCACTTCTCAACGGTTGAGTTCGACGGGTTCAAAGTCCAAATAATGTGCAGTAGACCCTCGTTTTACGCGGGGCTTACGTTCCACGGAAATGCCGCGTAAATCGAAACCGCGAAATAGAGACCTAATAATAGTGTTAAAATAGGGGTTTGGTTCCGTAGTTTGAACCAAGTACTTCATTCTAGTGATGACTAATTGTATAATAAGTTAAATGTATACCTATATCGACTTTTATGCACAACATGCATAAAGAAAACATAATTTCGTGTTCTGTTTATAAAGAGGAGCTGGCTAAGACAACCTTTTGGCAGTCATTGAGAATTTTTCTCTGTAATTCTTTGCAGAGCATTACCGCATTCATGATCACTTGCGTCATTTCCATGATAGAATCTTCTTTCACCAACAAATCAGAAAAGTCATTTCCATTGTTTAGGAATTGCTCAGAATTTTCAATGTGAACGGTTTTGGTTGTGCGTCTCCGAAGTCGGTACCCTCGTTGGTTTTGGCCTAATTTGTCATTCCTAAAAGCTCTTCTTCCAGTGAGCTCTGAACAGTGTGAGTTTAATAACTTTACTTCTGGAAGGAGCTCCGGAACCAATCGTATAAATGTCTCCAGTGGCCCAAGCTCGATTATTAACACGTCAAAATGCTGTTGATTACGCGTAATCTGCAATCTTTAGGACATTGAATTTTAAAAGAGGGGAAATTTTTACCTGTTTGCATTGCTGAATACGCGTAAAACCGAAACTCATCCGCGTAAAATAAATTAAAGGCGTTAAATCGTAAACCACGTATAATCGAAACCACGTAAAATAAACCCGCGTAAAACGCCAAACCTTAGCTTTAACAGTATTTCTTTTCGCCAAAAGCAATGCTTTATTAACATAAGAAATTCTTTGTTAATCATTTTTTGCACAATAACAAAAGTTTCTTCACTTTCAGCGCTATATCTCACAAGACCATATCCAGATGTCCAACAACTGTGAAATATATCTTTTCAAGGTTGGTACTAGCGAAAAACAGCATAGATTTAACTCTATTAACGTCCTCTATATGTCAGCCTACGAACTTTTCAGCCCACCTGTTAGATTAGAATCAGATATGTAAATAAGTTACATATAGCGATAATGCCGACCTTACCATGTCGGCATTATCGCTCAATGGATGGTACAATTAAACAAATGATTAACAGAAACCTGGAACTTCTATGCAAATTAGTTAACTAAAAACTGTCCTTAAGCTTTGTAGTTGTCCTTCGTTGGTAAAAAAAATGTTAATTTTTGTGTAAATTTGGCTAGCTATTCATGTTTTCCCTTAAGTGAGCGGCATTCCCCTCCTTCCCGTAAAGGTATAAATATTCCGACATATTCCAGTGGACAATTCACCCGGGCAACCAAAAAAAAAAAAACTTCAACGACCTCTAATTTCAGGCAGGCCCGACGAGAGGCCATGTCAACTTAGTCGAAAACTAGGGGCCCGGGCCTAGATTCCTGAGGGAAGAATCTAACGCAAAAAGGAAAGAAAGAAAGAAAAGAAGGAAAGAAAAAAAAGGAAGAAAAAGGAAGAAAAAAAAGGGGGTAAAACTCCGAATAAGAGAAAACGTAAATATTGAGTAAAATGTACTTTTTTTTACTTCCTTTTACCAAAAAGGAAGTAGTGTATTCGCAAAAAAAGTTCACTCAAAAATCGGCCCTAATTTCCATTTTGCTCGCTCTAGTTGAACCAAATAGGTTCCGTTTTAACAGCGTTCTGGGGCAGCTGCTAGAAAAACATGAAATTATTTTTTTTATGCCGGGTGAAAATTGCTTCTATATTTTAACGAAGCCATGCTTGTTTGGTGATATTTTGATAGTTGAAATGGTAACCCTAACTCCAGTGGATGAACCCTAAACTCCAGTAGGTAACGTTCATTGTTGACCCCTTTTTCGTTTGTTCATTCCTCTGAAATAAGAGTTTTACCAGTAAAACAGTTAAGTGACCAAATCAAGTTCAGCCTCGTCAAAATAAAGCATCTCCCCATGTGTCAAACACTACCAAAAAATATTACAAAAAAATTATCATGACGCGGAGCGAGTTTCATTGTTGATGACGTCAGGAGTGTTACTCGATCAATTGCTATTATATATATGAGGATTACCTTTTATTTCGAACAATTGATCCAACTAAGTTGTCTCGTGTGAACGCAACGAAAAATGCCAGTCAACTATAGTTAGGGTGAACCTAACCTGGCATCGTTACACTGTAAAAAAATTCCAAAACGTTACTGAGTATTTCCGTGTAACATTTCAGGATTTCAATGGTCTTTATCCTTTTCCTGGAAAAATCAAGTATCATTGTCAAAAGGTTTCCTGAATTGCTACAAGTTGTACGAATGCAGACTCCTCACTGTTGTGAAAAACATTTTTAGCTCCCAGTTTAAAGATTAACTGGACGTATTAATAAAGAGTATCAGTTTCAATTAGAACATGTCTTGTCCAGGCTGATTAAGCTCCTAAAGGGAGTGAATACATTCACGGACAACGTCTCTTTGCAAGAATTGCGGGAGAGTATAATTCTTGATATTAACTTGCAATTTTGTCTTAGCTTTGGTTATATGTGCAATATTGCATTTGGAACTTTCTTGGTAAATCAGAAAGGTGCGAAGCTATTATGTTATACTTGCGTAAGGTTACTGTAAAATGTCAGAGAGACACTACTGACTTTAAATGGAAAGATTTCTGAATTTTTCTGGAAGCTTCCAGGATAATTTCAGGAATGTTACTGAATTTTAGCAGAACACGTTCCTTGTTTCTCCAATATATGTTACTGGCAGAAATTGGGCACATCAGCTGCCCATTATTTTCCAGTAACGTTTCTGAATCGTTTTTACAGTGATACAATGCTGTTAAAAGGATTTCCGTAGCCTTCACAATGATGCCAGGTTAGATTAATTCCAACTATAGTTGACAGGCAACTTTTTTGAGAAAATGATTTAACTAACCGAATCGAGTGTGTGAGGCTTTAAACTAAAGCATTATTCATACTCGGAAGATTTTAAATTTTTCAGTCATCAACACTTTGTAATGGCGTTGTTTCCTTCAGTCAAAAGTATTACTTTTAGTCACTGAAATTGATAGAATAAGCAAAATAATAATAATAATAATAACATCAAGCGAGAAAAAACTTTCATTTTTCCCAAAGTTTAATTTTTAGTTAATTTTTTTAAGTGTCTAATTTTGAAAAAAGGTGTGGTCTTTATAACGTCACAATGATGTACTTTGGTGCACCTGTCTGCCGCGTGTCCACGTTATGATAATCAAGAAGCGAATTAAATATTGCGCTCTAAGCTTGCTATCAACCGTATCGCTGCCAGTACATGTGAGTAAAGAGACGAATTAAATATTTTGCCCTGTGAGTGATATCAGTGAATGGCATATCATCATTTGTGATGTCATCGGCAGAAGCGTAAACAATGAAAGCGCACCGATTAAAATATTTTTTTTAAATATTATACGTATAGTCAACTTATTTTTAAAAATGGTCAGATCCAATGTTTTAAAGCATGCTCTTTCAGAAGAAAGTACTTTTAAAATTTCGGAAACGACCCCACTGTCTTTGGAAACTACATACAGCTGTAGTATAATAATTACTTAAAAAGCAGCGTTTCTCAATCTTTTCTGATCCGCGGTTTAGCAGGTGCGTTCCAAAAAAATTTCGCGGACACTGGTGGTGATTTTCTCTCTCTTTTTTTTCTAACTTTCTTTCTTTGTTTCTTTTTTTTTTTTAAAGAAAAAAAGAAAACTTGCATTTGTGGATCGTGATTTTTTTTTACGGACTGCTGAGGTTTTCCCTTTTTTCTTTTTTCCTTTGAAATAAGAAAAGAAAACTTAAGAATCGGCTTCCGTCATACATTTTGCAAACAGCTGATAACTTTTTTTTAAATATTAATTTATTTAAAAAAATACATGAATAAAACTAAAAATATTTAGATATTTACAATACAGTAAATAATTATCCATAAGTCATACATATTACTGAAATACAGAAAATTAATCACAAAGTTCGCGTAAACGTTTCGTATGGGATGTTGTTATTATTATGTGTTGACCGATGCCGGTTTCCTGGACCACCACCGGTAGACAATCAATGCTATAGAGCATTTTAAGTTAAGCAAGAAAAATTGCTTTAAGGTTTTATTAAATATTTTTATTAGATACTTTTTCATCATTAGATATTTCTGAAGAAATGTATCTTTTAAATAAATTTTAGAGGAATTTCCTTTATGCTCTAATTGTTGATTTCTCCTTTTTTTCCTAGTTTTAATTATGTATGTATATTTTTTTTAATAAAAAAAATGAGTTGTTCAAAGGAAATGCGTGTATGGACAAGCCATATCATTCCGAATAAAAGATAACCAATAAACCGAGCAAAAAGCTTTTACGTGCGTTTCCTAAGTTTTCTTGGTTCATAACATTTTATCATTTTCTTCAGGATACTTAACTACTTAAAAGCTTAATATGACATACGATAGTATTTTAGTGCTCTAAAAGGCCATTTAAAATGCCAAATATTTGATACTTTAATCTCATACAACGAATAAATACCGTTGTGCTTAAAATTAAAATAATCAATTTTCCAACGTTTTGAAGCACAAAAATTGCAAATTACTGCAGGCACGTGTTTCTGTGTTACAAGGAACACCGAAACACGTGTCTGCAGTAATTTGCAATTTTTGTGCTTTAAATCGTTGGATAATTGATTATTTTAATATTTAATCTCAGTTATATTTTTTCCCTGTTTGAAGTTTAGACAGTTACTCTTCATCAATTTTCAAAACTACATTAAACTATTTTAACAATACTGCCAACCACTATTGTATAACGTTTAATGTGCAAATGCTATTGCAACCAGGATATATTTAAATTATTTTCAATAGGCCTAGTCTAAGGTAAAGCGCTCTGAAGAAACTTTTTCTTCTTTCTGAAAAGAGTTTTGAGAATAAAGACGTAAAATGGTGGAAGTCGATATCGAAACCTGGCTGCAAAGCTTTCTATACCTATCAGTAAATCTTTTCTCATCGATTTTTGTTCTTTTGGAAGATTTAGTCAGTAAACTCAAATGAAATACGGAGTGCTTGATCGATTCTTTTTCTCACCTACTCCATTAGAGTATCCGGGAAGGAGACAACAATGAAAAATGGGGAAGAAAAGATTTATATCTTATTCTAACCTTATTTCTGTCCCTAAAATAATTTTAACAAATAGAGTTGTTTCGCTTAAAAAACTGCGTCGTGGGAGGTTGAAATAAGTTATCTTAGGAAGCGGAGCGTCGATAGCGAGAATATTGAAAACTAGAAAAACGCCCGTCAAGGTATGACGGGTGAAAATTGTTCCTACATTTGAACGAAGCCATTGCCTGTTGAGTGATATTTTGATAGTTGAAATTTTAACCCTAATTGCAGTGGATGAACCCTAAAATCGAGTAGATAGCGTTCATTGTTGACCATTTTTACGTTTCTTCATTCTTCTAAAATGACAGTCTTACCAATAAAAACAGTCAAGTTACTGGATCCAGTTCAGTCCTGTCAAAAACAAGCATTTTCCTGCATGTCAAACATTGCCAATAAATATTATCAAATTATCATGCCGTGGCGCGAGTTTCATTGTTGATGACATCAACGTCGCTATAAAGCCCCTATATATATTAGCCCCTATACATCAGCTGAAGATCAGCCTTTTTGGATCGGAGTGCTGGTTTGATTAGTTGTCTTTTTTGGCGATTGTTCCCGTTTGGTGATTATTCACTGCGAGCGATTATTAGCGGCACTTGAATTGTTTACTAAATAAAGTAGTATTTTTGGCTCATTTGACAAAACCTGAAACTTTTGCTCTGGTAACCCTAGTTCCGCAACAATGAAAAATCCGATCCAAAATGGCTAAACTTAAGCTAATGCGTCGGCCTGTATATATAGTGTGGCTTTAATTCGCTATTATAAATATCAAGATATGAAAATATGGAATCCAAATACTGAAAAGATGACCGTTACTGCTACTGTCGACCCCATTTAAACGAATACCGTCAGTTCTAAGAAATATTAATCGATTAAGCGTAATATTTTCGTAAGCGGCGACTTCTTCTCAAGCTTTCTCGATTGACAACATTCGTCTGAAAACGTAATCATAATGCCCCTCAAACCTGCGTTAGTGCGATTTTATTTTTTTTTTTATTTATTTTTTGGTACATTCAAGTAACGACAGGGAAATCCCGATGGGAGGTTACTGTGACTATACAAAAATGTCCTTATTTGGGAAATTTTGTCCGGCTATTCCGTAAAATTATCATTACTTGGTATATTTTGATTTCTTTTAAAGAAGCAATTCTTAGTTATTTCGTAAGTTTTTTGGGTTATTTTCTATGTAAGACTTTTTCACGCAGTGGAAAAATATTTTTTAACTGTGTTGCGAAAACTATTTTTCATATATACTCGTGAAGTTTCGAACAATTATTCGTCATTCGATTTTTTATGAGGTCCCTATCCACCTCGTAAAAACACGTTTGAGGTAAAAAATCAATAGCTAAATAAAGGAACTAATTAATGTTATTGGTAAAAAAATCTTGAAATAAGCTAAGTAAACAATAAAACAGTACAAAACTACAAATCAAGAACTGTTGTTATAGTTACCAAAGCATGCTTATCTTATTGATACGAAGATACCATCTGTGTTTTAGAAACAAATTTCAAACTATAAATTTGGCTCCACATTTCCAAAGATCATTTGAAAAGCTGAATAAAGACCATCGGCTGTTTTTGAAAATTCCAGAACATAGCCTTTGATATACCTTTAATTCGTAACATTAACCATAACTGGTCATATGAACTGGCTCCATGAGCCGCATCAGACCCGCGGGGCGTTGGCTTGCCACCACTGATAAAAATTACTGGGGCAAAGCAGCTGCATAACACGGGGCTTCATTTTATACCCTAATTCTAGTATTTGAACGCATTGATAGTATAAGCTAGACGAAAGTGAACTCTGATTAGTTTAGCTGCGCTCTATTACTATTGTCCGTTTTTCACAAGAAAGCACTTCGCCCGCCTTCTCGAACACGGAGTTCAATTTTACGCGCGGTAAACATACCCCTGTGGTTGTAAATGAGACAACCAGACAACCTTAACTTTGGCGTGCATTTTAATGTGTAAAAAAGATTTAGTGTTCTTTACATCACTTGCTTCACTTGTCTGTTGCTACTATCGTTATTCGTACATTTTAAATACTGCTGCTTCTCTACATAGTATAAAATGAAGTGTCCAAAAAGCGTCTGTGTGTTTGAACTCGCAAAACTCGGGAACTACCTGGCCGATTTCGCTGAAATTTTCACAATTTGTTCCTTTAAGTCCTGAGAAGGTTTGCAGACCAGTTCGAAAACAATTCGATAAATAGTTTTTTTTATTCCAATTTAGGCCCAATTTTCACATAAATTCCCAAATATGGGGATGAAAATTACTCGCAATTAGTAATATTATATATCGTTGGAAAGAGAAGAATTTTCCGCGTTCTACACAATTTGTTCCAATGCTCTAACTTAATTGCGGCGGGAGTTATTTACGTTTTTAGCTCGAATTTGTTTAGGCTTAGCTGAAATTTAGGCACTTCACTCTTCATTAAATTTATCAATAAAAAGTGAAGGAATTGTCTTACAGTTTTCTTTTTGGCACCATTGAAAAGAGCTACCTTTTTTACTCCAGATCTAACTCGGTCTATGGTCGGAAGTTTATTTCCATAAGAAAAAAAGTTACAAGCGAATAAAATGAAGTTCAAAAATCTGTTCTCTATTCAAGTTTTTAACCATTTTATTTTGCGTTTCCACGGTAATGCTTTTTGAATCATTATCTCCACCCTTCTCATTTTCAATTCTGAAACTTATTTTATTTTGTGTTTCCATGGTTACGCTTTTTAAATCCATCGTTCTCATTTTATTTTAATTTCTTAAAGGTATTTTAATATCTGTCGTCATTGCTTGGAGGGGAAATTTTGCATGATGAATTTTTTTTTTCTTTTATTTATGCCTGATTGTTGAATATACGTCACTTGACACAACTTTTGTTTTCAAAATAGACCGGGAAAAGCCGGGCAACGCAGTTAGTTTACTACAAAATGCTATGATCCGATTATGCCTTCTGCCAAAAGAAGAAAAATAGAATCATCGGATATCACGTGACGAAGGCAGAATCAAGTACATTTTCGTGGAAAATGGACAATATTCATGTAACGAAGTAAGCAAAGAATTAAAAAGGAAATCGCATTGGATAATTCTAAGAAGGTGGCCCCTGATGATAATTCTAAGAGGATGGGTTGCAACCTGCTCCCTCGAGTTTCTTCTCATGACAAATTGTAACCCTAAGTTTTTGGCTGAAACAGATCAAAAGAAATATCAGCTGTGAGTGGGTGAATGTTCAATAGTTGCAGATGTGACATTCGTACGTATTTCTTTCTAGTACATGTTGCGGGCGTGACATTAGCTCCTATATGTTTGCATTTATTTCAGGAGTGACATTTGCTCCCATATGTTTGCACATGTTGCGGACGTGACATTTGCTCCTATATGTTTGCACTTATTTCAGGCGTGACATTTGCTCCTATACATGGTGGAAAAAATTAAAATTGCGTTACCCGCGCCGCAAAGGAGAGAAATATCATCCCGACTGCTTTCTACACACAGTCCAGCATCCCGTATTCCAGATGATTTGGGGATGTATTTCTGATCAAGGAGTTGGTGGGCTTCACTTTGCGCAAGGAACAGTAAACGCTCAGGTGGATATTGGCATTTTTGGAGGAGAAATTGCTTCCTACTGTCCGGGATCACTTTACTTCAGTTCCAAACGTCATTTTCCAGGATGATTCTGCTCCGTGCCATAGGGCAAAACTGATTAAAACAATTTAAAAACCTTTATCCTACCATTAGACTTAAATTGACATGGGGTTAAGTAATTTTTTTCTCTTAACTCACACGCAGGTTCAGAAATGGAAAAATGTGCATGGGATCAGCAGTTTGCCTTGACCCGGAAACTTGGTCCCCCGATCCACGCAAACAATTATCGGATTCCTTCATTATGTTTATTTCATTAGTTTTGCAGAATTTCACATACATTCATCGTTAATCGGTCGATCAAAACTTCTTACATAATCCCACTGTTGTGAAAATGCGAGGGTGATGCAATTTTTTTTTACCAGCACTGTATATTTGCACGTGTTGTGGGTGTGACATTCGTACTTATTTTGTTGCACATGTTGCGATTGTGACTTTTTGCGCTACACCCGTACCCGTATAAAAATCTTTTTTTTTTTTTTTTTTTTTTTTTTTTTGTACACAAAATATGTTTTTAGAAAGTTTATACATTATACTTGATGTTATTGACACAGAATGGTTATTTATATTCAAATATTTTTAAAAAATCAATAAGTCAATGTTTAATACTCTTGGATTGACTAAAGTGCAAACATATTGAGGAGAATATTTTACACAATATGCAAAACTATATTTCTAGTTAGGGAGTATTCACGTTAACATTAATTATTTGCTTTCAATACCCATTATCATTTTAAAAACAAAGATACGTGCAAAGTATAGTTTGGCTCGAAACTATTTAAATAGTTTGAATTCTTTCATTAAATGTATTTCTTCCAGGAAAGCAAAAAAAAAAAAAAAAACTTATCTTTCAGTTGCAGAAATTTGCGTCTAATTTCGAAGAAGATGAACCATTCTTTTCCTAATTTCCCAAACTGATTTGCGTGTCTATGTTAACAAGAATTAATCAAGAAGTCAGTTCCTAGTACACCAAAGTTGCTCCAGATCGATTTTGATGACAGCCCCCATCATGATTGGCTAACGCCTCATAAATCACAATGCTCGCCTGCGTGCTCTGTCTCCTTAACCGCAATCCTCGGGTGAAACGGCACGGAATTAATTTTGTCATTATGGTTAAGGAGTTCCCATCATTCTGTTTTTCACAGCCACTTATCGTGTCTCAGTCAATTAAGTGAATAAATTAAATTCCTGGAATGTTCTTGCAAGCACTTGGAATCTTTTTCGGATTAAACTAAACATTTTCGGATTTTTAATATTGAAAAGCTTCTTTTTCTTAACTTGTAGAGAAATTTATATTTTTCAAAATATAATAGGAAGCGTAAAATTTGAAGAATGTTTGAGTAATCAATTATAATAGTGGTTTCAGTTTTTTTGCGTTTAATAAATTGTTTAGTTAAACTTTAGATGGAATAAATTACTTTAAGTATTTTGCTCAACAACTTTACAAAAGTATTGCAGCTTGAAATATAATTTCACTCTTTAAAAATAACTTACCTTTTAACTCTTCAGTCCCCCAACTCATTATCAGAGCTCCTTGAAAAAAAAAAGAAAAAAAAAACATTTTCATTACCGTGAATAAGGGCAACTTTGGACCACATTTTGGTGCTTTTTTAAATCTCTTCCCAGTAATTTTGTTAATATTCCCGTTTCTAAGCTATGATAAAGCTTTTTACACATCTAACAATATACTTTTAATTTAATATTTTAGTAGTTGTCATTTTGTTTCAAAGTTTTAAAATACTTTTTAATCGTATTTTAATTGGACCAATGTTACCCTTACGTTTGGGTTACATTGGTCCAAGATGATTTTCCCTATTTAAAGTCATTGTATAACTAACTAGAGCCAAAGAAAGACTTGTGTTCATACCAAAATCGACTTATTCGAAAGAAAAAAACAGTTTATACAAAGTTTGAGTCACACATAGGAGAAGGTTGCCGTCAGTAAACTACATAATACTTTTAATCTTTTTTAGGAAGTAGTTCTGACTCAAGCTTTGTATTGACAATAGGAATAATTACTCAGTATATTTCTCCTTTAATAAAAATCTTTGCTTTTATGTTAACTGTATTCACTAAAGAATAAAAATTCAAAAGAAATATGTTAGCATGTGGTACATTCCATCGATGGTCCACATTCTCAAATAAGAAAATCAAACCGTAAAATATAAATAGTAGTTGATACACGAGATAAGCAAACACTACAAATAATAGTAAGTTATTCAAAAAGAGAAAATTGATTTTTAAAATTATTTGTTATCGCAAGAGAAATATAAAAACCCCTCAGGACTCACACGACACAGCTGTTTTCACCACACCTCACTAACTGTTTGATATTTTCTAACACATGTGACTTACTCTTCTTAGTTAAAATTTCTTAGGGCCTCTTTTGAACAAATGGGAGTCTTGTTTCATCCAAGCTTAAAATTTGATCCACAAAGCTTTTACTTGACAACAAGGATTTTGCTATAGCACGTTGCACGCCCTCAGCTATCCACCAGCTTTATTTCACTTATTTTGGTATTTTTCTGGAACAACATACGTACTTGAAACTGTATTAAAATTTACTTTAACAAATATTGAATCGACTACACAAGTTTTTAAGTTGAAAACATGATAACTGAGGGGAGTTTCTAAAACTTATTTTTAAACATATGCTCTCATCATTATCACATTTATTGTTTCCAATATTGGTACGGCTTCTTATAAACTTGCAAAATATTTAGTCTCTGTGTTTTCTCCTCTTATGAGTCATAATGTATTCACTAAAAAACTCTATCGATTTTGTCAAAAAAATTGCGTTCCAAATAATTCTTTTATGGCTTCTTTTGATGTGAACTCATTATTTATGAACATTCCGGTCGAGGGTTCATTGCTATGCCTTCAGAATAGACTGTCTGAATTTCATTTTACTTCTAAGGAAATTGAGGATTTAGTTTTCCTTACTCATACTTGTCTAAAGCAATGTTCCTTTGTTTTTAATGGTAAATTTTATACAATGTCGGATGGTTTGGCAATGGGAAACCCACTTAGCCCCATCCTTAGTGGTATTTACATGCATTACTTTGAGCTCAAGTTGTTTCAGAAACTAGAGTTTCAATTCTATGTTAGATATGTTGATGACTGTTTTGTTCTTATGAATCACGATCAACTAAGCATTGATGATGCTTTATCCATTTTAAATTCCATTGATCCTCATATTCAATTCTCTTGTGAAAAAGAACAGAATAATTGTCTTCCATTTCTTTATGTTCTCGTTTCTCGAACTGAGTCCGGTTTTGAAACTACAGTTTATCGCAAACCTTTTGCTGTTTCATTACCCCCACATAGATTATCGTCCCACCCTATTAATCAAAAATATTCAGCTTTCAACGCATTTGTTTATCGTGCAATGAATATTTGTTCTTCACCTGAGTTTCTTAATGCAGAACTTAACTATTTAAGAGCTGTGGATGCCTATAGAGACTATACGCCCATCTTAGTTGATTCCATTTATAAAAAACTTTGCAAAAAATCTCAAAATATTGTTCATAATAGAACATTTAACACTAAGAATTTAGTTGTTCTGCCTTTCTTCTCTGGTATTAGTTTTCAGGTTGCTAAGATTCTGAAGCGATTCCAATTCCAAGTGGTATTTTCTCCTATTAATAAACTTTCTTTGTCTTCTCTTAAAGATTCTATTCATCCTCTTAATTGTTGTGGGATCTATAAAATTGTTTGCAATTGCGGATTCGGATACATCGGACAGACCCGCCGTTCTTTGAAATTTCGGTTAAAAGAACATCAAAACTATGTGAGGAAACAACAGCTGAATAAATCCAGTATTGTCCAACACTGTTGGGAATCAAATCACTCTTTTGATTTTAACTCTTATCAAATTGTCCAAAAATGCCCCAATTCGTTCGATCTTGATTTTTGGGAATCTTTCCACATCCTGGGGAACCGTTCTAATTTAGTTAATGATCTTACTGCAATTCCCTATTTTTCTTCTGTGCGGACTCCTTTGTTAAAAATGGTTTAGTTTTTCTATTATTTTTATGCAAACGTCGTACATTTCTTACTTTTATATTTTCATTTTTTGCTTTCTTATTTCGTTTTGTGATTAACTAATTCCAATATGTTTATCCTTCACTTTGTTTTTTCCTGCATTTCTCCATTTGATACATTGCTTTCATACATAGTTTTTCCCGCTGGTAAATTTATTGCTAATTTATTCAGAGTGGTTTCATTTTTGGACTTTTTGCATTGTTTATGGGTTTTCTTGGAAAATTTATTACTTAACGGTTTTTTCCTGATGGAATTATATAATAAATTTTGCCTCCAGGTGTCATTTTATCTTTTTTTGTTTTGTTTAATTTCTATTTTTTGATATTTATACTATCTCCTGTTCCACCGTGTTGCTTTTCTCGGATGACTTTTCATCCAGAAGTTCACACTTCTTTGTATTGAAAAAGGTGTTCCTTGTAACACCGAAACACGTTCTGCAATATTTTGCATTTTTTGTGCTTTATGACGTTAGATTACTGATTTTGTGAACATATATGCATTGTTTATAGCCTATGTCACTCAGTAAGAATGCACATTTTGTATAGTGAAAGAATTTTTCAAATAGTTGCAATGGTTCCGGAGATTACCTCGAACATATAAACATACAAAAATCCGCCATCTCTCTTTACAATATTAGTATAGATTGTAGATTTAAAAATACCTCAAAGGGTAACCCGAAATGTATGCAAAATTACAGCTTTTAGAACCCTTGATTAATATTCTCTATCTGACTACTTGAATTCAAAAATTATTTGCTCGAAGCGAATCCCAGTTATAAATCATTTGCATAAATTTTGATGCATTAACATTCTGCGAGTCTAAATGCTTCGCGATGTCCGAGGCTAGAATTCTACAAACCTTATCCTCTGCAGCCTCGTATACATGTATAGGTTATGGCTGTTCTTATGCCATCATTGTTATTATTTTTTGCTTCCATATATTCCTTGGCGTTCCAGTTCATTGGGAACCTTCAACTATTTTATCAATGCAAGTACGAGACAATCAGCGCTTGTGTTTACATACATAACAATAGATCAGTACGAAACATAAACTGTTAGCTAGGACAAACTATTGATTTAAAAAATTAGTATAAGTACATATATGCATGATTTATAGCCTATGTCACTCAGTAACAGTTGACCTTTCATATAGTGAAATAATTTTTCAAATAGTTGCAATGATTCCAGAGATTACTTCGAACAAATAAACATACAAAAATCCGCCTATGTCTCTTTATAATATTAGTTTAGATTAGCTATCTTATTTCCCATGATATACAAAAATGTAAAAGATATGTAATTCGTTCAAAGAAAAATCATAAGATATATTCATTAGAGAGATATTTTACTACCTTTTTAAGCGATGCGAGAAATGTAGATAATGAATACAAACAAATCTATTCAATGCTGAACATCAAAAGAAAACTTCGGGTTATTTCCAAACTTTATTTTCCCTAGCAAATATGAAAATCTTAATCGTTGGTATTCAAATAAGAGCAGGTTTATTGGACGATAAATATATGGTAAATTTGCATTCACGTCTCAAGATTATTAAGCCACTGAAGTATGTAAGGAATATTTTCGGACATTAAATAATGCAACATTGTCTTCACAACTAAAAGATGTGTCCCGCCGTCTGCCGATATTCTTTGTTGCTGGGATAAAAACTTAAAAACATATTAATTCAATGCTATTCAACAGCCTCAATGGAGGAAAATGAATTATACAAATTTTCCACATATACTTATTCCAACATGCATAAAAATGTAAGGCTTCTTGAAAGAACATGCTATGCAATGACTTGCGTTTTGAAATATGAAAAAAAAAAATATTTCAGATTCTCTCAAATGGATTGAAAATATATGTAAATATCATTACCAGCGAATAAAATTTTGCTGGGTATTCAGGGATACCTTTTTATCAATGTAAATCTTTTTCGGTGCTTTTGGTTTAAAAACAATAATGAAAATAGTCTTTTCGAAATATTTCATGGATTTAGAATTTAGTTCCTTGCAATAAAACTGGGCGATTTATTTCTTTAATGTTGTAAATGGATATTTTTGTAAACCGCCTATTGCCTGTCCAGAAAAATATTCGACTATGTATTGAATATTATTCAATGAAATTAATATATCGTGTATGCCTATGGATATAGTTCATTTATGCTTCGGTCGTTGAAAACTCGTTACGTAAGGAATCTTGTTGTTGCAACTATGGTGGATTGTAGTATTCTTGATAAAGAGCGATTAAGAGTCTTTAATGCGCATATAAAAGAAAATTAATTATTATTTCTTTAATATATACATAGTATGTAAGGAAGATGATTCCAATAATCATCATAAGCTAACTGATATAGTTAAAGTACTTAAATGAAGATTAATATACTATGTAAAATCTACTTCTATACTAATATTATAAAAACAGAGAGCGGATTTTTGTGTGTTTATATGTTCGAGGAAATCTCCGGAACCATTGCAACTATTTGAAAAAAAATTTCACTGCATGAAAGGTTTCATTCGTACTGAGTGGCATAGGTTATAAATTATGCATATATGGATGTATACTAATTTTTAAACCAACAGTTTGTCTTCGCCACCAATTTATTTTTCGTACGGTTTTATTGTTATATATACGTAGAAACAAGAACCGATTGTCCCGCATTTGCAAAAACAGAATGATTGTAGGCTCTTATCGAACGGAATGCTGAGGGACGTCAGTTTGAGATCCGCTATAAGCTTTGCATGTATTTGAGGGTGTAGAAGGTTGGTTATACTAGAGCTCCTTGAAAAGGGCAGGCTGACTTATCCGACATTTTGGTTCCAAGACAGAATTGGATCCAACCTCGTTTCTAGTATTCATAAATACATTATAACATTTACTGGTTGCTATGTCGTAAAACAATTGATGATAAGTTGATTAAAATGTCCCTTAAGATGAATCTAGAAAGATAACTTAGCTCACAAATTCAACAAAAATGTATCGAGAAATGTCTACTGGAATGGACCTCATTTTCACACCTTATTTGTTCTTAATTTG
Source organism: Uloborus diversus (assembly GCF_026930045.1). Classification (NCBI taxonomy): domain Eukaryota; kingdom Metazoa; phylum Arthropoda; class Arachnida; order Araneae; family Uloboridae; genus Uloborus; species Uloborus diversus. The sequence continues at coordinate 137,487,482 of NC_072738.1, forward strand.
TATTAATTAAATTGTCTTCATCTACAGAATAAAATAATTTAACATTAATCAGGCAACACATCTAAAGCTTGAACACCAGTTTTCTGCAATGAGGTTTTTGTATAGGTACTATTTTTTTCGCCCGACAATTTTGGAACCAAAATGTCGATAAGTCAGCTCCCCCTATAGGAGCCTTAGGTTATACAGCGTTCTAATATAACCACGCAAAGCCACAGGATGTTAAAGCATCAACACTTACTAAATGAAACATAACTGAGATTCGTTTTGGACAAATCAGTTTTTGAATTCAAGTAGCGCAGGTATATGGTAATAATTCGTGTTTCTAAAGATTGTAATTTTGCAAGCATTTCAGGCTATCTTCTAATATTTTTTATTCATACTACAATTGAAATGAGAAACATCTGCTAATGAGTTCACTTAAGTACATTTAGTTAAGAAAGTTCTTAACTGAAAGAGTAATTGCACATATTTACCGTACATTCAAAGTTAAGAAATAAACCAACAACAAGCAAAAGAAAATTGGATAGAAAAGAATTTAACAAAGAAGATGGAAAGAAAATTATTTGGAGAACTATTCTTCATGGTGACCGTATTTATGCATTTAGAAACGATATAGTTAAAAAAATATATAGCTCACAAATATCCGCCCAGAAAAGAAATTGCCAAAAGAAAGTGGAGGCATGTGATGAACGCAAATTTTCCGAACAAAACGAGTACAAGAGGTTGAAAGGCATCCCAGGATTGAGAAAGTCACATCTCTCATTAAAATATACAATATTCATAATAATAGCTAGTTGGAATTTCATCACATAAAAATTCATTTGTAACAGTTTCGTGGTCCTACATATTTCCAATGTCGTTTGACAGTTAAATATCCTTCAAACCTCAGAAAAACTATTCAAAAAATGTGCTTACTATTAATTTTAAAATTACAAAGCACCTTTATGATATTAATTTACGACAAATAGTTTTTTTAACCCGAACTATGTCGGGACGGACCACTAGCCAAACATAAAAGGAGGACGGGGGCAGGGGGTATAGTTGCGAAAGGAAAAAATTGCCCTCTGTTATTAAATCAACAAATACCAACTGACACATATTGCCCGCTAAGAGCGCATGAAAATTGTCCTCTAACCGAAACTGCAGTTCTTGGGAGGAAAGCAGTGACGCAAGTCAAATTTCAAACTCGCTGATTTTACCAGCAGCCAGAATTTTCGGTTAGGAGGAGATTAATCCCTCATGACAGTCCCTGCATGGAAAGTCAACTCTCGGTGTATTCCATATAAGCTCCTTATAACTCGAATATACCTTTATCTCGAAGTTTTCATTCGGTCCCAAACTCTTGAGAAATACTGTAGAAATTTCTCACAACTCTAACAACCATTAACTCGAAAGTTTTAGCCGGTCCCTTGGGACTTCAAGTTATAGAGAGCGATGTAAGCATTTCAAATTACTTTAAAACAACACTGTAAAAAAATCCAAAACGTTGCTGAGTATTTCCGTTTAACGTTTCGAATTACAATGGTTTTTATCCACGTCCTGAAAAAATCAAGTATCATTGTCAAAATGTTTCCTGAATTACTTCAAGTTTCACGAATGCAGTATCTCACTGTAGTGCAAAATATTTTTATCTCCCAGTTTAAAGATTTACTGAGCGTATTTATACAGTATATCGGCTCATCGTCGATTCAGATCCATCCGTGCTGATTAAGTTCCCAAAGAGAGCGATTAAGTTCATGGGCTACAGATATTTGCAAGAATTGCAGGTGAGTAAAATTCTTGATACTTACTTGCAATTCTGACTTGGCTATACGGTTGCAATACTGCTTTTGGAACTTATTTGATGAATCAGGAAGGTGCCTAGTTAGTATATTATACCTTTCTAAGTTTACTCGATTTTTCCATAGACATGAGTGGAACTTAAAAAGCAATGTTTCTTAATGTAGAACTATATATGTTGCTTCAAGTCAAATCACTTTCACGTAAAACTTTCAGAAATCGCACCTTTTGACACCTTACATTCATTTATTATTTTGAAAAAAAAATATCACACACAGTTGATGTGTCAATTCAAGAGAATTTCTGTTAGTTTCATTTATTATTTAACTTAAATGCATTTGGGGGAAAAAAAGGTTCACAAAATTCTAAAACTTGAAAGTTCAACCATTTTTGAGACATTTTTTAAAATTTCGAAATGAATATGTGACTTTTAATGTTTTGTAATAAATACAACAAAATTTTTTAGACTGGTCTCATACAAAGATTAGCAGCTGCTAAATATTTTCAGCAAAATTAGCAAAAATGTTTTCCTTATTTTTTTGCTATACTGCTGATAAGATCTTCGTGGTTTCATGAATAGTTCTGAAACCATTTGAATGTAATTATTCAAATACCTTAAATACCATAAATTCATTGAAAAAATTTTAAAGTATCAAAAAAAATTTGAATTAAAAATTATGTAAAAACATTTTTTTTTTTTTTTTTTGAAAAATGTCAAACTTAAATTGTCTTTAAAACAAGCTGTTTTACAACTCTGTGTTTCTCGTAGAACTTGAGAAGTTGAAAATTAGGGTAAACACACTTTCATAATTTGCATTTTTTTTCCTTGATGTACATATTTTATTAATAAAAATGTGTGTCTGTGTGTGTGTGAGTGTTACAAAACTTCTTTGGTTCTATATCGTTTCGCAACTGTTATATAAAAATGTAATTTATCTTCATTTTATGTGGAAGAATTATTATTTTAATAATACTATGGCTTTCTAATCCAGTCACACCAACAGGGAACTAATCATAATTTATTCATATTGAACTCACATAAAAATGAAGTTAATATTGTAAAACAGATGTACATAATATATCAGGCAGACATAGTGTGAAACAATAGATATAGCAACGAGGAAGAAAAGTTATACGATAAACAATTTATTTACTGTCACAAGAAAAAATTTAATTAGAAATTACTATGAATTAAATTATTCACTAGAAGTATTTATTATTAACCTAAATGGTAACCATTTCTTTAAGAAGAGCTGTTTAAATTGCATTAAATATCATTAAGAATATGAAAAATTGCAGAATTCGCTTTTCCATCAACAAAATAATTTCCCATGAGAATTACTTTAAAAATAACTGTTTTGATTTGTAAGTTCATTTAATAGTAAAATGATTGGCTTACCCTTTTTCCTGGAAAGCTAAGTTTAATAACTCACCAACTTGCACTCTGAAAATGCTAAACGCAATAGATGACTCCTTTTCAGGGGTTTTTTCTAGATTTATTCGATTTATTTACACCACCAAACATTAACCATCTTCTTCGATTCCAGACAAACTCACATCACATTTCCGCCAACGAATACACAAAAACGAAAACATATTTTTTAAAGTCTCTTTATTTGTGGCGCCCTCTGTTGACGGTAGGAGCAAACATACTCCCCCGCCTGGACTATCAGTTCAGTCTTCCGTTGGCAGTAGGCAACACTTGGTAATAGGGCGTCTGAATTGTCCTCGTTGGGTCTTGACATCCACGACTCGAACAGCACCATCGTCTCCTGGAAATACTTGAACAACTCTGCCTAGGCTCCATTGCAGAGGTGGGAGATTGTCCTCCTTCACAAGGACCATATCGTTGACTTTCAGGTTTCGTCTTGGTTTCTTCCACTTGGTTCTTTGTTGTAATTGATTTAGGTACTCCAGGTGCCACCTCCTCCAGAACTGACCTCGGAGATGTTGAATTAAATTCCATCTCTTCCTTAAGCACGCTGGTTGTGAAGGGACCTGTTCAGGAAAAGAAGCCATTGGAGCACCAATCAAGAAATGTCCTGGCGTAAGAGGTTGCAAGTCTTGAGGGTCATTAGACAGAGGAGTTAGAGGCCTTGAGTTTAAGCATGCTTCAATCTGCGTTACCAATGTCACAAGCTCTTCAAAGTTCAGAACAGCTGATTTCATTGTTTTAATTAGAAGCTGCTTGGTCGACTTGATGCCAGCTTCCCAGAGTCCGCCGACGTGAGCTGCCGTGGGAGGTGTGAAGTGCCATGCAATGGATTCTTGAGTTACAAGGTTCTGCACTTCAACAGATTTGATTAGCTTGAACTGTTCTTTTAAATATGAAGAGTCTCCTTTGAAGTTAGTTGCATTGTCGGAAAACATGTTGGTTGATTTTCCTCGACTGGATATGAAGCGCCGGAATGCTGCCAAAAAGGCATCTGTTGAGAGGTCCGAAACAACCTCAAGGTACACATCCTTTGTTGCCATGCAAATGCAGAGTGCTAGGTAGGATTTTAATTTTACTTTGCTTCGAGGAACATTGGGTTTGGTGATGAATGGTCCTCCAAAGTCGATGCCAACGTTTAAAAACGCTCTGCCAGCACTGAACCTATTTGCAGGCAAATTCCCCATGAGCTGCTCACCCGATTTAGTTCTGAAGCGAAGGCAGGTTTGGCACTTGGATAAAAGTCTTCCGACTACTCCTCTGCCAGAAGGAATCCAGAATTTCTGTCGAATGCAGCATAAGGTAAGTTGAGGTCCACTGTGCAAATTGATATGATGAAAATACTGAATGACCAGATTAGTGAGGTGACGGCTCTTAGGAAGGAGGATTGGGTGTTTTTGAATTGGACTCAGGCTCGAATTTTTTAATCTTCCTCCAACTTTGATTATTCCATCTGTGTCCAGAAAAATTCCTAGAGGCAGAAGCTTGCTGCTGTTGGGAAGAGGATGGCTCTTCTTTAAGAGTTGAATTTCGGAATGAAACTGTGATTCTTGTACAGTTTGAATAACAATCTTGGTAGCATCATCTACCTCTATTGATGTTAGCACACCAGTAACTCTAGATGATCTGCAATTGTTGATGAATCTTTTACACATAGCTATGACTCGGATTAAACGTGAGAGTGATGAATACTTAGCTATGATTTCCAAAAAATAGCTGCCTTGACTTGATGTTGAGACATTAGTAAGAACGGTGGATGACTTCTCCTCACATTTCACGTCTTCTTCAGAGGAAGTCGACAAATCAATTGATGGAAAGTGTAAAGAATCCTGACTTAGCCACTGTGGCCCAGACCACCACAGTTTATGAACTTTTAGCTTGGAAGCTGCAATACCTCGTGAGGCACAATCGGCAGGATTTTCTTGACTCTTCACATGATGCCAGGATGCTTCAGAAGTCGTTTTTTGAATTTTTGAGATACGATTGGCAACAAAGATTTTCCATCTGCTGGGAGACGATTTTAACCAATCCAAAATAATTTGGGAGTCTGAGAAAAGAAATGACTTATCGATTTGAATTACCTTTCTCAGAGATTCTAACACAACAACGTAGAGTTCAGAAAGAAGCAGAGCTGCCAAAAGTTCAAGTCTGGGCAAAGTAATCGATTTTACAGGAGCTACCCTTGTCTTAGATGTTATCATTGAAACATGGACCTTTCCGGTAACCAGCTCAGCTCTTAAGTAGAAAACAGCAGCGTATGCACGCTGGGAAGCATCACAAAAACCTATAAGAAGAACTCGCTTTGCTGTAGCATCTCCTGAAAGGTATCTTGGAATCTGAATCTCTGCCAGATGTTTCATTTGATTCTTGAATTGGGTCAATGATTCGGAAATGCAGTCTGTGACCGGATCATCACAAGAGATGTTTTCTCTCCAGATATCTTGCATCAGGATCTTCAACTGAATTGTCGTTGGTGACAGGAACCCCAAAGGATCATAAATCTTGGCGATGGTGGATAAGAGGTGCCGTTTAGTTGGCCTAACATCATTTGGTGGACTTATTTTGATTCTGAATGTATCTTCCTTTGAATTCCATACGTTTCTCAAGATTTTCATCAAATGATCCTCTTCTATGTGCAGAGATCCCGAAGAACTTCGTAATTCTGGTGGTAATGATTCCAACACAGATGATTCATTGGACGCCCATTTTCGAATCGGGAAACCTCCTTTCTTCATGAGTTCGATTACTTGACTTACTAATTTCTTGGTATCCTCTTTCGAATTTGTTCCTGTTAGAAGATCATCTACATAGAAGTCCTCTAGAGCAACTTTGGATGCCTCTGGAAATTGCTTGATTTCTTCTTGAGCTAGCTGCTGAATTGTTCTAATGGACAGATACGGGGCACAAGCTGTCCCGCAAGTTACAGTGAGTAATCGATACTCTTTTAACGGTTCTTCAGGTCTCTCCCTCCAGAATATTCGTTGAAAGTCTACATCATCTTCAGTAACTAGAATTTGCCTAATCATCTTCTCTATATCGCCTGTTAAAGCAATCCTGTGACATCTGAATTTTAACAGAATATTAAATAGTTCATTTTGTAACTTGAGACCTATATAAAGAACGTCATTTAAGGATAATTTCGAATCAATTTTGGCAGAAGCATCAAAGACTACTCGTAACTTTGTAGTCTCGCTCTGTTCCCTAACAACTCCAAAATGGGGTAAATAAAAACACTTAGAAGATGGTTTCGAAAGCTCTGAATTCGGGACAAGTTGCATATGGCCCAGATGTTCATAATCTTGCATGAATTTTACATATCTATCTCTAAACTCTGAAGGCGCTTCTAAAACGAGAAGAATCGTCTCTTGGCTTGGGCTTTAGAATCACCCAATGCATTGTCGTTTTTGAAAGGAAGACTTACAACATATCTATCATCCTGATTTCTCCTTGTGTGGTCGAGGTAGAATTTTTCGACTTCTTGATCTTCTTCTGAGAGGTTACTGGCATCTGGAATTGACTCAACTTCCCAGAACTTAGCTATTTGATTTTGTAAGTCGAGCAATGCATGGCAATTGACTAAAGACATGACCTTCCTTTCGCTCTGACAGGCTGTCGAAACTTTGCCAGAAAGCAACCAGCCTAACCTGGAGTTTAGAGCAGATGGTTGATTTTTAGTCCCAGATATTTTTCCATACTAAATTAAATCAAAGAATATATCAGCTCCCAGAATCATATCGACAGGACGACTAATAAAAAACGAAGGATCAGCTAACTGAAGTCCATTAATGTGAGGCCAATTGAATTTCGAAACTATGAAGTTAGGCAAATTACAGGCGAGTTCCTTTACTACTAGAGCATTTACGGCAAAGATATCCTGACTAAAATGAGGAGAAAGTTGAAGTTCTACTCGTTTAGTAGCATAAGCAGCAACTTTGTTATCTAAGCCCAAAATAGTATTTTTTGACTCATAAAACGGAAGGTTTAAAGTTTTTGAGAATGATTCTGTAATTAGAGAGGTCTGAGACCCGCCATCAATCAAGGCTCGACAGTTTACATATTGTCCTTGACTATTCTTAACTCTAACAATGGCTGTAGAGAGCAAAATTGAATTGGAATCATGTATTTGTCCTGCAAGGCAAAACTGTTCCTGAGATGTAGCCAATGGCTGAACTACATTCTGGTCACTAGTAACAGCTAGATTCTGATTTGAATTACAAACAGGGATTTCTTTAGGACTACTTTGGAACTGGTGAAGTACGGTGTGATGCCTTTGTCTGCAAGCACGACATGAAGTTGTAAATTTACATGATGAAACATTATGATTCCCTCGCAGACAATTAAAGCATAACTTTGACTTTTTAACAAAATTCCAGCAATTATTTATATTCATCTTTAAAAACCTCTCACATTTATGTAATGAATGAGATGAAGAACAAAGTTTACATGAGTCATCTGACTCTACAGTAGTTTTAAGGGAATAAGGCTTGTGAGTTACTTTATTTGATTTTTCGTTGAGTGGTGTAATTTTGATACCTTGAAGACTTCTGGCTTGCTTTTCAAGAAATGAAAGAAACTTATTTAATGAAGGAAAATCTTTATCTTCAAGGGTTAATTCCCATTTGACTTTGATAGAATCTTCCAACTTATCTTGAAGAGAAAATACTAATAGAAGTTCTACCAATTGATTGCATTCTAATCCTAATGTTTTAAAATTTCTGAGTACTTCATTACAAATGTCTATCATGGCCCAAATTGATTCTGAAGTAGGCTTAACATTTTTTAGAGAGAAGAACTTTTTGCATTGGGAAAATGCCAATTCTCTCTGATTATCATACCGATTCAACAGTGTTTACCATGCTTGTTTATAATTTTCATGAGTTATTGCGAATCCTTTTATTAATCTAGAAGCATATGAAGTGACAGTATTTTGTAAATACTGCAGTTTTTGAATATCTGTTAAAGATTCATTAGAATCAATTGAACTAGAGAATATAGATTTAAAACTCAACCAAGAGTTGAAATCACCTGCGAATTGTGGAAGATCATATTTAGGAAGATTTATGTTAGAATAAGCATTCACTCTCGATTTATCTTCTTCGAATTGCAGCTTGCTATTAATACTAGTCAAATATGACTCAATATTTTCCAATGTCAAATCAGCCAAATCTTTAGAATTAGTAAAGTTTTCATATTCCACATCTTCCACAAAGTTTTCCAAAACAGAAAACTCATAATAATTGTCTTCTAATCTTTCTAGACATTTTAATACATTACCTTTAGAGGCAAGAACTTTCTGAATATTATTAGACTCTATTACATTATCAACACTTTCAGAATACCTTTTGATTTCTTTTATCTGAGTTTGGAACACTAATGGTATTTTACTTTTTTCTTTAGTAGGAGCCATCTTTTAAATAATAACCCAATGCAACTATACAACTCAAATACAGCTTTTCAGAATTAGTTACTATAAATATACAGTCACTCAGAATAATAAACAAAATCTTCGAATTTACTAATTCAGATTTCTTGCATTTCGAATTCACAAATAAAAAATATTTTTTGAAATAATTGACATACATCTCTGGACTCAAATAATAGAACAATAAACACATCAAAAGATTAAGAATTCTTTCAGACGAATTTCATTTTCAGAATACATCTAGTTTCGATTATATAAGATCATTACCGTTTTCGATTCTAGTAAGAATAATAAACATTCTACTTTTCAGGATATGATCTACTGAATTTAACTCGATTTATGATGCATACATCAACAATTACTAAACAAATCTCGCAGGTGCCTCCATGTTTTGATTTGTAAGTTCATTTAATAGTAAAATGATTGGCTTACCCTTTTTCCTGGAAAGCTAAGTTTAATAACTCACCAACTTGCACTCTAAAAATGCTAAACGCAATAGATGACTCCTTTTCAGGGTTTTTTTTCTAGATTTATTCGATTTATTTACACCACCAAACATTAACCATCTTCTTCGATTCCAGACAGACTCACATCACATTTCCGCCAACGACTACACAAAAACATATTTTTTAAAGTATCTTTACTTGTGGCGCCCTCTGTTGACGGTAGGAGCAAACAATAACTTCAATTTAAATTAAAACGTTGTCGTAAAACATGCATTTTTGCTTAAAGATGGCGCCACCTATTTTTATTTCGAAGCATAGTTTCTCAAAGGCAGCTTTCATTTGTTTTGAAAAGGATGAAATTGATTGGAAATAAGAGTGTTGTTTTTGTCAGCAACATTCAATTAAAGATCTCATTTGCAAATGCTTATTCGTATTTAGCAGATTACAAACAAGAAACACACTGCGAAAGACGACTAGCAACATTACAGTGGCGTCACAGCTTTGAAGCTTTGATTGACACTCGAATAAGCCAATGAGAAAGCCTGAAATTTTCCTATGCCCGAACAGGAGTAAAGGTAGCTTATATGCTTCCTGGTAAATCACAAAGGTGGCAAAATATTACAATCAACGTGTATAAGTTTTCTTGTAATGTTCCCGATTTATTGCATAAACATGACTGGCTTTTATTGGGAAGGTTTTTAAATTCACCAGATATATTCCAGGTTCATTTTAGCAATGTTATTGAATTTTAACGTGAAACTTTCATGTTTTTGTCAAATGTTTTGCTCGCAAAAATTAGGCCAATCAACTGCCCATTATTTTCCGCTAACATTTTTTTCTTTCAATCTAACCATATCATGAATACATTCTATTGTGTGCTAAATTTTGTTCTTATAAGCATTTAAAAAGAAATTGTAGTGAGACCGACTATTCGACTAAAAGTAAACTTTCATAAATTTTTCGCGATGTCGGTTGCCCAACTTTTGACAACAAAAACGTTTTACTTTACTTTCTCCAAACTTTTGATTTTTGTAGAACATTCAATTTATACGCAACCGGTTTAGAACACATTGCTATCTTTTCTTTATTCCACCAGGGGGTCTATTCATTTTCAAATTTCTCGCTGTCTCCTTTTAAGTTGCATCAGAAGAAAGATATTCGGCTATGACGGAAACCTTATCCACCTTGGATAACGTTCTTGAGTTGAGAAGCTGTCAAATTGCATTTTCGATTCAGTGAGTACAAAATCTTTCGACACATTACATTTTTCAGCGTACATTTCAAGTTGTATCACAAAGGATTCGAAAGGAATACCATCTGATCCAAAGTTGTAAGTTCTCAACGGTTTCACATTTCAGTTTTTTTTTTTTTTTTTTTTTAAGTACAACAAACAGGGAAAATTGAATTTATGTATCATTTAGCATCTTAAAAATGAGTAATGTATAGCTGTTGAATGTTACACTGCAAGTTCCCAGAACACATTGGAAATACGTTTAAAGAAAAAATTTACTCAGAAAAAGTTTTCCTCTTAATGTGAATGAGCAATAAAATGTGTTCCAAGTTTTCTCTATTAAAAAGAAAAGGTACTGAAATGTACAGCCCCTTGAAAAGGACAGGCTGGCTTATCCGACATTTTGGCTCCAAGACAATATAGGATCTAATCTCGTTTCAAGTATTTATAAATACGTTATAATATTCGTTGGGTGCTATGTCGTAAAACAATTGATGTTAAGTTGAGTAAAATGTCACTTAAGGTGAATCTAGAGAGATAACTTAGTTCACAATTTCAACGAAAATGTATCGGGAAATGTTTACTGTAATAAACCTCATTTTCACAGCTTATTTGTTTTTAATTTGTTTTAATCAAATCTTCTTCATATACAGAATAAAATAATCAAACATCAATCAGGCAACACATCTAAAGCTTGAACACCAGTTTTCTGCATGATGCTTTTGTACAAATACTATTTTTTTCGCCCGACAGTTTTTGAACCAAAATGTCGGATAAGTCAGCTCCCCTTATATAGAAGCCTTACTAAACAGGGTTCTGAATCTCTTCCGGGCGTCACCCACTAAGGATACTTGCCAAATTAAAACCTGGTGACGCATTGGAGAACGGAATAGGAACCTTTTTGGGCACACTTGTAAAATCATCTCTTTTTTTTTTTTTCGTATTAATATAATTTCAACGGATTTCTTTAACTACCAGTTCATAGAATTTCTTAATATGGTGCTACTAGAAATCTTGTTGCAATGAGTCGATGTTGGTGATCGTCGCAAATGCGACCTTATGAATTGATTATTTCAGAAAGGGCGTAAGTCCAATAGATTCCCGTAGGACTTACGCCCTTTCTGAAATAATCGATTCATATGGATCAAAAAATCGCTGAGTTTGTGAAACTGACGAGTTATCTAAATGCGCGGATCAGGTTCTTTGGCGTAGGTTTTTTTTCGTTCTTCCAGAATGTAGCCCAATTTTCTGGATTCGGCCTGATTATAAAATATCGGGTTCTCGAAACTCCACTGTATCATCTAGATCTTATCAACAAACTGAAAAAGAATCATTTAAAACCCCAAACAGTGTTTTTTTTTTTTTTTTTTTTTTTTTTTTGTGAAAGATTTTTTAAACCCCCTGTTTATGAGTGTCAATATTGATCCCTTTTAGAGAATGTAAGTATTTAAAATTAGCTTTCAATTTGCGTGAGCAAAAATCAAAAAAGGTATGCCAATTACTAAGCTGCCATTTATTATACACTCCAATGTTTTAAATCCAGGTAATTTGAAAAAAAGTCCGTTAATATTTCTGAAGACATTTTTATGTGCGATCAGATATAAAGAGCACTTACGCTAATTGCTTTGTCAATGAAAAACGATTTATGATAGTTCCATGATGCTTTGTTGGATTCTTTCTTTAAAACGGTTCTTTTAATTAAAATCGTTTTTCTTAAGGTATCTTACAAACATTTGGTTCCGCATATTTTATTCTTAATGTCTATTCATTTACAACCAGTTTTTGAGATGACAATCGATGTCTTGAAAACTAATTATTTTTATGTATTTTACTAAACTTTAATTCTTCAAAGGAAATGCTTTGAATAAAAAAAGTTTCACTTGTTTTTGCTTTGTAAAGTATCATGCGTTAATTTATGACATCTGATGTATATATGCGTATTTGGATGCATGTGCAAATGTATATCTCGCAACTAACAGAAGGTATGCTATAGAAGGTTGAATAGGGGGTCTCTATGGAGTCTAGTTGTACGCTACCGCTTTGTAGTGGTACTGAAATCACAGGAGTAATGAGACAGAAGTGATGTCATTAATTGGATAGCATTTGACGACAACTTGGCGCTGTTTAGTTAAATTTGAAGCCAAAAAGTAAGTGCCAAATTCATTGACAAGCGTACATAAATGCAGTGTAGCTCACGATTGTTTTCACTAACCCTTGGACGAGTCCAAATCAAAACCAGTTGAAAACAAGAAAAGCATGTGTTAACTATAATCAAGTGTTGGAGAAACATGTTTTTTTTACATGAAGCAGCATTTTTGGCTTCCAAAAATAAATACATTTCAAATGAAAACTAGAGCCAACCTGCCAGATGAGGAGCACATTTTTTAAGTATTGATTTGCTGATCGCGTTTACTGCCCTTCACATTTCCTACAAATTTAATGTCTTTGACACTTTCTTCGAGCACCAACAATATTGAGTCACACTTTAAATGCTAACATGTTTTCTTTTCTTTTGCATTTTTCTCGTTAAAAATAATGCTGTTTACGTAAAAGAGACTAATTTACTGGTAATCATAGGTGGAAATTTTTCAAATCTACCGAAAATATGTCCGAGTTCTCGAAAAAGGAAATTACTACCCCGCGCATAACAGAAGTTACCTGTATCGGACTTTTTTACCACGTGCAAGGCCGTGCCGGTACCGTTGGTTTTTAATAAATTAACAAATTAATTTCAAGGCTGACTGCAAGCAAGTCGGAATTTTGACATTTGAAACTTCATGGACTTTGAAAATAATCAGGTTTTAGATATTTAACTGATTCACTTTCTTTGTTTCAAAGCCTTTATTACTCGTAAACTGAGTAACAATACTTTGAGCCTTCTTTCATGTTTTTTTTTCTTTAAACCTTTAATATGGATGCACCGCTAAACTAATTGGCCGATTACTGATTATCGATTAATCTTCAAAAGAACATCAGATGGTTCCGGTTCATTGACTGCCGATCAACTGCAAATATTATGATTTTTAATACTATAATTTTTCCAACAACATTATTTTTAATTACAATTTTGGCTATCAGAATTAGTCAATTTCTGCGAACAAGGATTTTTTTCCTCCGTTTTCCCAACCTTTCTTAAAAACTGAAAGTTTCAAAATTTTGTCCCACTTCTGTAAACCAATTTGCATGTTATTGTTGGTAAAATTACAGTCTGTTGTTAACTTGATTTGAAAATTCCAATATCCAGCAGATCCTTTTCGTTTAGCATCGACCATTTTACTGTTTTTGTTACATATGCCACTCGGGAACCCGAGCAGCAATGCTACTCGATTTAAAGGCAGAGGAGTTACGGCTTCCGTTTAATCGAGCGCCTATTTCTAGGTGGAAGTTCGATTTGGCACAGACAACACGATAGATGGCAGCACCATCTACGGACAGTTCGATAATTTTGAACCAGGCCAGAGGCCGAATAACTTTCTGGTCTAGCACCCCCAGAGGTATCGTTTCACTTGGAGGACATTGTGACCACGAGCATATTTATCGTCGCCCAGTCACAATTAATGACGACGGTGGGTCTTCGACCAGTGAGGATCGAACCCGAGACCCTCCGGCCCAATGCCCTACCGATCAGGCTACCACGGCCCACCATTTTACTATTAGTATTCATTTAATACAGGATATTTAACTTCGAAAAAATTCAATGGCAATTTTGAAGAACAATGCTAAAGGTAGGGTATCGAGAAAAGTATTGTCACATGCGCGACATTTTATATATGAGGCAGTGAGAAGCAAAGCGATGCAAGGGTCAAAATTAAAAATTTGGAGATAATCAATACAAATGGTAGGAGATCCTTTTCCCCTGTTTTAAGGCAAGAGGTGACACTAGTAGCTTTGGTAGGAGCTTCTACACAGCATGATTTAGAAAAAAAAAATCAATGAACCTTGGATATGAAATTTAAATGTGTCTTACTCAAAACTTAAATCCACGTACATCCCTTTGCATCTCACTGCCTCATATGATGGAAGTACTGATATCAATATGCAATTAAAAAATTAAACTATAAATATTACGTTTCTTTACGTGCTCATAAAATGAAAACAAATCAAAATACATTTAATGATATTAAAATTTGTATCCATTGAAAAAGGTAGTGGTTTTTAAAAAAAATGATAAAAATATATGTCTCGTAAATCCATGCATAAACATTGAATAAAGGAACCGAATAGCAAAAAATAAGTTTGAATAAGTATTCCCTCACACGTTTTGGGTTAGAATTGGAACGGGCAAACGGGTAACGATCTCATTAAGTCATACTTTTAGAAGAAAAAAAAACGCATTCATTCGAAAAATATTTTTACAAATTAATGATTCACATTTTCTCAATTCTACATTTTGTTATTGGTATTATTAATTTATAACGTTTTATACATTATTCCTTGTATTGCAGAAAATATACTTTATTTATAGTTTACGAATTGAATCAGCATGGCTTCTATTTTTGTGCATACTTAAAGTAGTTTTAAGTATTAAAAAATTAACCGATTAATCAGTAAAAATTAGTTAAATAAAAATAATCTGTAAAGTAGGGGATTATTGTCGATTACCTATAACTGTCGATTAATTGGTGCATTTATAAACTTTACCGAGAATTAAGAAAAAACAATCAAACACATCTGCTCTTTCACAATTCTAATAAAAACTGAGTAGGTATGAGTATGTAAGCAAAAAAATGAGTAGTATTTTTACTAATTAATAAAATAATAAAATTTAAGAAAAATATTTAATTTTATGTATTTTATTCTAAATAGAAACATCACTCTTAATCCATTGATTAGTTAGTTGGTCTTTGTATGTTTAATTGCAGTAATTGTTTTCTGAACGGTAACAAGAATTTAAAGACACATTAATGAAATTTTTACCATATTTTATCATTTTCTTAAATCCTATTATATTGCTCAATTCTTTGTTTTATGTGAAATACAACAAACTTTCTTTCTGTACGTAATTTATGCTTCTGTTGCCATTCCATGAAAATTTAATGTTATTCAAAGAAGAGCAAGAGATATCCCCCTTATTTGAAACAAATATTTACTTTGACGCCGAGAATTTGCATTCGAAAAGTTTCTCCGCTTCCAAAACATTTTTTCGATGAATTGAGTTGGAGCAGAAATTCTATGAAATTCTTTTATTTACACACACTTTGACATTTCAATGCTTCCCGAAGGTATTATATCTTCAAACATTAATTTTTCTTCCAGGAGTGGCATGAAAGAGGAAAACTTGGAAGGATGTGACAGTTCGTTGTTTAACGTATATATCTTAATTCGTCAGAGACAATCCGTTAATTCTGATGCTTGAAAATTAATGATAAGTACTTTAAAACGAGCTATATACTTAATTTTCAATAAACTGTGGAAAAAAATCCCAAACCTTACTGATAATTTC